>NC_086349.1:3526859-3649617 GCF_036324505.1 Eleginops maclovinus | reverse complement strand
TGGGGGTTGTGCATGGATTGTATTGACAGAGCTGATTCCTCACTAACCATGTTTTATATGGGATTTAAATAAGCTGAGTGTATTCTGTTCTCTGATTGTTGCTGGGATTGAGTTCCATTGATGAGCAGCTTTAACAGAACATGTAGATTGACTGAAATAACTTTACCTGAGTGGAAAATACAATCTCCTCTCGCTGCACCTCTTGTTAGTGTATTTACAGTTGTCCGTATGATGGTAAGCGGTCTGAGCGAAGGTGCGGTAAGGCTGTGGATTATCTTGAGCAGAAGGCAAGCTTTTGCATATTTACTGATGTTTTCCCAGCTCAACAAGTTGTATATTTTCAGTATTGGGCAGTGATGAGAATAAACAGATTTCTAGTCAAGTGTTTGAAGTGTTTGTTTGTACAATGTGACCAGTTTGTTTAACAGTAGGTGATATGAGAGGGAACTCTGTTGACGTGATCTTTGGTAAACCTTGAATTTGACCCTATTGTGACACCACCTGTACCTTCTTCCCTGACACAAAACCTGCACCTGTAATCTGGTTTTAATCTGGTTTAGGTCTAGCAAATATCATGTATCTCTTAATGGTCACATATACTGTACCTCTCAAACAAAAGAGGGGAGAAGCATGACATGAACAGGGTCAGGGTCATGGGCGGCCAAGGCTCATGGATGCGCGTTGGGAGTGAAGGGTGGCCCGTGTGGTCCGACCCAACAGAAGAGCTACTGCAGCTCAAATTGCTGAAACAGTTAACGCTGGTTCTGTTGGAAAGGTGTCAGAACACACAGAGCATTGCAGTTTGTTGCATATGGGGCTGCGTAGCCACAGACCGGTCAGGGTGCCCATGCGGACCCCTGTCCACCTCCGAAAGTGCCTACAATGAGCATTAGGCAGGTGGTCATAATGTTATGGCTGATCAGTGTATACTGCGAGGTAGTGCGGTCGTCTTTCAACCAGAAGGTTGTGGGTTCGACCCCTAGCACCATCAACATGTCGATGTATCCTTGGGCAATATACCTAACACCGATTTGCTCCCGATGCAAAAAAAAAGTGTACTGCTCTGTGTGAATGGGGTGAATGACATGTAGTATGTAAAGCGCTTTGAGGGGTCGAAAAGACCGGATAAAGCGCTATATAAGTACAAGTCCATTTACTGTTTATCCAAAGTATAAATCCTTCATTATTTATGCATATATATTCACCGTTTTGTGTATTTTGTTATCCTCTACTGCTGACATGTACAGTGGAGGAAACAAGTATTTGATCCCCTGCCAATTTAGTTAGTTTACCCACTTACAAAGAAATGAACAGTCTGTCATTTTTATGGTAGGTTTATTTTCACAGTGAGAGACAGAATATCAAAAAGAAATACAGAAATGTACATTAAAAAAAAGATATAAATTAATGTGCATTTAATGGTGGGAAATAAGTATTTGATCCCCTTGCAAAGCATGCCTCAGTTCTTGGTGGAGAAAGCCTTGTTGGACAGCACAGAGGTCAGATGCTTCTTGTAGTTGGTCACCAGGTTTGCTCACATCTCAGGAGGGATTTTGGTCCTCTCCTCTCTGCAGATCCTCTCAAAATCCTTAAGGTTAGGAGGCTGATGCTTGGCAACTGGAAGCTTCAGCTCCCTCCACAGATTTTCTATGGGATGGAGGTCTGGAGACTGGCTAGGCCCCTCCATCACCTCAATGGGCTTCTTCTTCAGCCACTCCTTAGTTGCCTTGGCTGTATTTTTTGGGTCATTGTCGTGCTGGAAGACCTATCCATGTCCCATTTTCAGTGTCCTGGCTGAGGGAAGGAGGTTATCAGCCAATATTTTATGGTACATGGCCCCCTCAATCATGCCCTCGATGTGGTGAATTGCCCTGTCCGCTTAGCAGAGAAACACCCCCAAAGCATCATGTTTCCACCTCCATGCTGGATGCTGGGGATGGTGTTCTTGGGGTCTTAGGCAGCATTGCCTGCACTTTTGCAAAATTACTTTGACTGTACTTTCTTTCTGCACACATACATGTGTATACTTTTAACAAAACGGACTCCAGATGTAAAGATTCTGATATCATTTATTTGATTTTCTGCTCTAACAGTTTGTTTGAAAGCCGTTATCTGTATATGATTATTATATTTGTATTTTTATTTCATATCTTTGTGTGGATCTGTTCAGTTTTTTCTTATCTCTATCTGTTGCTGCAAAAACGCTTGAATTTCCCCACGGGGATTAATGAACGTACATCTTATCTTATCTTATCTTATCATCTCTCTTCCTCCAAACTCGACATGTCGAGTTGATGCCAAAGATCTTGATTTTGGTCTCATCTGACCACATCACCTTCACATAAGCCTTCTCTGAATCCTTCAGAGGATCACTGGCAGACTTCAGACAGCCTGGACATGTGCATTCTTGAGCAGGGGTGCTGCAGAACTTTAATCCATTACGGCGCAGTGTGTTACCAATACATTACAATTTTCTTGGTGACTGTGGTCCCAGCTGCCTTCAGATCATTAACAAGTCCCTCCTGTGTAGTTCTTGGCTGACCCCTCACCTTTCTCATGATCATTGATACCCCAAGAGGCGAGATCGTAGATGGTGGAGCCCCAGACCGAGGGCTATTGATGGTCATTTTGTACTTCTTCCATTTTTGAATTATCAACCAGTCCATTCATACGCTGATGACACAGCTCTATCTCTGCAACATCTAAAACTGGATGTCGTCAAACCTACTAAAACTTAACAGCACAAAAACAGAGCTCATGTTTGTGGCTCCCAAGTCACAACCACGGAAGGTTTGAGATCTGCTCCTCTCCGTGGATGGTTGCTCCATCTCTCCATCCCCTGAAGTCTGCAACCTGGGGTTCATGCTGGACACAACCATCTCCTTCCAGGCTCACATCAAATCTGTCACTAAATGTGTTTTCTCTCATCTTAAAAACATCTCCCGACTCCGGCCTTCACTCTCAGACTCTGTGGCAGAAGCGCTCATACACGCCTTCATCACGTCCCGATTGGACTACTGCAATGAGGTCCTCTCCGGGGTTCCCAGCAAAACCCTGGAGAGGCTCCAGCATGTCCAGAACTCTGCCGCCACCAAACCATAGCAACACATCACCCCCGCCCTCATCCACCTTCACTGGCTCCCGATCAAGTCCTGGATCACTTTCAAAACCCTCTTCCTCACCTACAAGTTTCTCCATTGCCTCGCTCCACAGTACCTATCAGACCTCCATCCCTACACCCCTTCACGGAGTCTGCGGTCCTCCGACACCGGCCTTCTCTCTATTCCCCGCACTCGCCTCCACTCCGTTGGTGACAGGGCGTTCAGTGTTGCGGCCCCCACCCTCTGGAATGCTCTTCCTGCAGAGAACCGCAAATGCTGCCTCGCTGGACATCTTCAAATCTGCATTAAAAACTCACCTCTTCACCATAGCCTCTGATCACTAACTCATCTTTGTCCCCTGTTGTTCTACCACAGCTGCCATTGCTGTTTTCTATTTGATTTTACTTTATTTTTCTATTCTGTTATTTGCCCAAGTTTTTTGTTTTGTTTGTTTTCTCTGTCCTCACAAAATGGAAAGCGGCCTTGGGTACCTAGAAAGGCGCTGTATAAATTCAAACTATTATTATTATGATGTCCTAGACCAGGGGTTTTCAACCGGTGGTCCGCGGACCCCTGGTGGTCCGCGGCGGCATTGCATGTGGTCCGTGACAAGAGCCTATGTTGATCAGTTCACCATTGTTTTTTTTTAATATAAATTCGCTTTGATATTTCAACACATTTCCAGAATACCGTTACATATCGTGAAAAATATGTTTAAAATAATATAAAGGAAATTCAAGCTGACAGAATGTAGCCTTGCGCCTATCCAGTCTATGGTAGCCTGTGATTCGCTAATGGTAATGAGTTGCGTCGCTAACCTCACTTATTATTCATTACGTACAGTCTTGCGAGCAAAGTTGACACACATTTATAAGCATAGCCGACGAGAGTATTTTAAGATAGGTTGTAGTACAGCAAACATTTGTTACATAGCCTATGTACTAGTCTAGCTATATATCTAGCACCAATGGATCGTTTTGTAGTGAGGAAAGTGCCAGAGGGACAGGCTGCCATGACAGAGGGTCAGGCTGCCACGACAGAGGGACAGGCCGCCACGATAGGGCAAGGACAGGCTTCCGAAGCGTCAACTTCGCAAAAAAGACGAAAAAGAAAATACAATGAGGAATATGTTAAATATGGATTCACAGTGACGACAGACAGAGCAGGAGAGGAGGTACCACTGTGTTTCGTATGTTCAACAATTCTCTGTAATGAAGCTATGAAGCCGTCGAAACTTACGCGGCATATGGAGACGCATCACGTCCACTTGAAGGCCAAACCCGTTGAGTACATGCAACAGATGTTGCGTGATTTCAAAGGACAGCAGGCTACCATGAGGAAGAGTGCAAAAATAAATGAAAACGCACTGAAAGCATCGTATCTGGTCGCTCTCAGGGTTGCAAAAAGTAAGAAGCCCCATACCATTGCAGAGCAGCTTATATTGCCAGCAGCCATAGATATGTGCAGAGCTATGGTAAGCGAAGAATGTGCCAACAAATTAAAAACTATTCCGTTGTCAGACAACACAATCGGAAGACGAATTGGGGAAATGGCAAATGATGTCAAAGACCAGCTGATGGCAAAACTTCAGACAGTTCTGTTTTCCCTTCAAATCGACGAGACGACAGATGTTACTAATGATGCGCAACTGTTAACATTTGTGCGATACGAGGACAGTGGCACTATGTGCGAGGAATTTCTTTTTTGCAAACCACTGCCCGGGCGAACTACCGGTGTAGAAATATTTAAAGCACTGGACGATTTTTTCACGGAGCACAATATCTCGTGGCAGAGGTGCGTTGCATTATGCAGCGATGGGGCCCGAGCCATGAGTGGCAGCAAGACTGGACTGTTTGCGCATGTAAGGAGGGTGGCTCCGGGGTAATTTGGACACACTGCCTGATTCATAGAGAGGCTCTCGCCTCCAAAGATCTCAGTGTTGAGCTCAGTGGTGTGTTTGATGTCGTTGTCAAGACGGTCAACTTCATAAAACGAAACGCATTGAATACACGCCTGTTTTCATCCCTATGCCATGACTTGGGAAGTGAACACAGCTCTCTCCTTTATCATTCAGAGGTGCGTTGGCTGTCTCGCGGCGCTGTGCTCGCCCGTGTGTTTGAACTACGCGGAGCTATCTACGAGTTCTTGTGCGAGAAGCATTCTGATCTGGCTTCCAATTTCAACGATAGTTACTGGTTAACTAAGCTGGCGTACCTCACAGATGTTTTTGCAGAGCTGAACAAGTTGAACAGCTCCATGCAAGGGAGAGATGCAAACGTCATGCAGCTCTACGAGAAGCTCGACGCATTTGTGAAAAAAATGTCAAAGTGGATCGAACGAGTGGAGAGCAATAACTTGGCGATGTTTCCTTCAGTTGAGGAATACCCTGACAGCACTGACATCAACGACACTATATGTGAGCATTTGAGGAAGCTTGTGCGTCAATTCGCAAAGTACTTCACTGATTCGGAAGAGTGGCGCCGTGACAGCAAGTGGATCCTGCTCCCATTCAGTGACGATGCATCAGTAGGGTCAAGTCTGACGGCTGTGGAAGAGGATAAGCTGATTGAGATGTCCACAGACTCTGTCAGGAGGCATATGTACGACACACAGCCCCTTGTTAAATTCTGGATAAGTTGCCAGACAGAATTTCCACAGCTTGCTGCAAAAGCAATGAGGTGTCTTTTGCCCTTTCCAACCACATACCTGTGTGAGAGTGGTTTTTCTACACTGGCGTACTTAAAGAATAAGTACAGGGCTAGGCTTGATCCAGAGAATGACATGAGACTGTCTCTGTCTACCATTTCGCCACGAATAGACAGGCTGTGTGGACTTCACCACGCCCAGATATCACACTGACAGGTAGGCCTAATTCTCCCATGTTTTCACTGTTACGACCCTGGCGGGTTTAGGCCCCGCCCTGTGTTAATGGTAAGCCTGTTCTCTCTCCCTGCTTTTCTCAATCTCTCTCTGCTTTTCTCAATCTCTCTGTCTCTACAGCAGGTGATTGGTGACAGGTCTGTCCTGGCTGGGTTATAAAAGCCCTGACCAGCCAGCAGTTGAGGCTGCCTTGGTCTTCATTTGATGGATTTTGGTTCTCCGGTGTTGTTGGATTTTTGTTCTCCGTTGTTGTTTTGTCACACACCTAGACTGACTTTGCATGACATTTTTAGTTACTTTTCCCAATACTGAATTGCACAACACTTTATTATTCTTTATTCTTTCTTTAAAATAATCTTTAATTTAATTTAATTTAATAAATCTACTTTTATTATTATAAAATCTGCGTGGCCTCTCTTTCATGTTTCATGCATTGAGCTATGCATGTAACACCAAATACACACGCGCACGCGCAGGCACATCAGTGGGCCGCGGATTGCTTTCTAGTCCGAATGGTGGTCCCTGGGACAAAACCAGTTGAAAACCCCTGTCCTAGACATTAGTTCCACCATGATCACAACACCTGTCTGGTCTTGCCCTCGGTGGAGATTTTTTAACCGGATATATTGACTGTGGACAGGTGTCTTTTATCCAGGTAACGAGTTGACATCAGGAGTACTTTCTTAAAGCGAGAGGACTTATTTAACCGGTCCGTGAGAGCCAGAATTCTTGTTGGTTGCAAGGGGATCAAATACTTATTTCCCACAATTAAACACAAATCAATTTATATCTTTTTTTTTAAATGTACATTTCTGGATTTTAAATTTTTTTTTATATTCTGTCTCTGACTGTGAAAGTAAACCTACCATAAAAATGACAGACTGTTCATTTCTTTGTAAGTGGGTAAACTAACTACATTGGCAGGGGATCGAATACTTATTTCCTCCACTGTATATGTCAAGGGAAGGGGAAATAGGACCCAAGTGCAGCAACAAAGGGAGGCAGGTAGGGGTACAAACAAAAGGCGAGCTTTATTCCAAAAGCTGTTTTCCAAAAAATACAAAGTTTGGGAAAATCCAGGACAAGAAAAACACTGGACTTGACACATGAAGGATGATAACGAACTGACAAAGAACACAAGGGAAAGCAGGACTAAATACAAAGACACTTATCACAACACAAGCCACAGCTGGGGAGGAGAGGAAGAAACATGAGGCCAACAGGTGACAACAATGAAACAATCAGACACTAGGAAAACCAAAAGACAGGAAGTAAAACTACTCTTTAAAGTAGAGACACTACATACTGATATACACCTGAACATCAGCAGGGGAGGACTCTTTAAAGTAGAGAGACAACATACTGATATACATGTGAACATCAGCAGGAGAGGACTCTTTAAAGTAGAGACACTACATACTGATATACACCTGAACATAAGCAGGAGAGGACTCTTTAAAGCATAGCAATACACACTGATATACACCTGAACCTCTGCAGGAGAGGACTCTTTAAAGTAGAGACACTACACATTGATATACACCTGAACAAGCAGGAGAGTACTCTTTAAAGTAGAGACACTACATACTGATATACTCCTGAACATCAGCAGGAGGGAACTCTTTAAAGTAGAGACACTACATAGTGATATACTCCTGAACATCAGCAGGAGAGGACTCTTTAAAGTAGAGACACGACAAACAGTTATACACCTGAACATCAGCAGGAGAGGACTCTTTAAAGTAGAGACACTCCATATTGATATACACCTGAACATCAGCAGGAGAGGACTCTTTAAAGTAAAGACACCCCATACTGATATACACCTGAACATCAGCAGGAGAGGACTCTTTAAAGTAAAGACATCCCATACTGATATACACCTGAACATCAGCAGGAGAGGACTCTTTAAAGTAGAGACAACCCATACTGATATACACCTGAACATCAGGAGAGGACTCTTTAAAGTAGAGACACTCCATACTGATATACACCTGAACATCAGCAGGAGAGGACTCCTTAAAGTAGAGACACTCCATACTGATATACACCTGAACATCAGCAGGAGAGGACTCTTTAAAGTAGAGACACTCCATACTGATATACAGTATCTTATCTTGGTCCTATTTGAATGTGGACAGCCCCCTCTGGTGGAATTTAAGTAAACAGCAGTACAAATCTGAGGTTTGTGTGAAATAACTCAGTTTGAATGATATAGTGTATGTGCAATGGTATTGGTAAAAGGCCTCTCTTCACGTACCTGCGTCAATGTCATGGAAACAGAACGTTGGTCCTACAAGTAGAGGTGCTGACCGTTCTGAGCTCACTTTGCACTTGGACTCTGACCAGAGCACACCTTTTGCAAAACTCACCTGTGGAGAGAAACTCTTTGAGATTCAACCCGTTGGAAAACAAAACTTCTGAAAAACAAAACTACTGCATCCCTGATCTGCTGTGGAACCCGGAGAGGCTGAACAAGACCCTCAACCCCCCCAGAGGAGGAGCAGCACCTGCCGCTGGCCATCGGCCGTGTTGCGAAACTACACTCAAAGTAATATATTAAAAAAATCAAAAACTTTTAAAAATATATTTTTGTATCCTTTTAATTGTTCACTTATCCCTTTAATATCATACAAAGCTGTTTCTGTGTGGAAATTGGTTTGATTTTGTTAGTTTAAATGTGAAAAGTTCATAGAACGTTGGCATTTCTTTTGGTCAAAATCAGATTTAGAGAAAGCAGAAACTCACTCACGGTTTTTCCGTGTAAAATTAATATTTGTGGATAAGACTGACCTTTTTTTGGCGCTAGAGTTGTGGAATGTATCTATTAAGAGTGTAGTGATTTGAAAACACTGTTATCTTAATTAAATTGCGAGATATCGTCGAAAGACCGCCAACAAATTACAAAAACAAAATGGCGATTGGGCTTTTTTTCATAGAATGCTAAAAATATGGCAAATTTAAACTCCATGGCAACGACGCACAATTCCCTGCAGGGCACGTTCTTCTGTGCAGCTGCCTCCCTGAGCTGTTTGTTCAGATTGTTTAAGCTTTATTGTATTGTAGAAATGCCTACTCCTTCTGAAGTATCATATTGAATTAACTTTCCTTTTAACAGTAAATATTGAAATGCGCTTTGCTCGTTCAGTGTTTGAGGGAAGAGAAATATGTGCGCGTCCAAGAGGACACACTCCTACTTATAAATAGAAGAATATTGATTAATAAACTATAGATACTCTTCAAATTACTACGGTCATTTAAGATTACATTACTGTAGTCATATGCACTCTGCACATTAAATATGAATGAATATTGAATAAAATGACGCTGCTTAATGTCACCAATTATAGTTTGTCCAGCAAGACGATTTTCTTCTCGGGATCCGGGTCTGTAGCTGCATTATCCACAGTCAGCGCTTATTTATCTTGCTGCACATTGTGTGATGTCGCATTTTGGTCTAATAGCTAAGGCAGCTGTGAAAATGGCGTGCGTAAAATGCGCATAGCAAGCTTCCCCTACAATTATAGAGCGCTGTTTATGTGCAATGATTTATTCTGTTATAAACACATTTTGGAGATGTTATAATTAAGGAAAATAGTATTGCAAATAACAAAATCCTTATTATCTTTTAATTGTTGTCGCTGTTTATCAGAAACATTATATGATTTATAATCCAAGGTAGGGCAAGGCAAGTTTATTTATACAGCACCTTTCAACACAAGGCCATTCAAAGTGCTAAAAATGAAAGACCTTAAAGAAATAGTGCAGCAGAAATTTATTATCACATGGCATTTAAAACCAGTCATTCCAAAGCAAAGATTAATAAATGTAACATTAAACATGAATACCACAGCTATAAAATGCATGAATAAAAGTTACAGTGCAGTGTAAGATATGAATAGTTCCACAGTGCTATTCTAACCACATCCATGCTTCAGCAGGCTTTTAACAGGTTCTCCTGCTTTTTACATTTTGTATTTCAACTTTCATTACTGCTAAATAATCCCAAATATTACCTGTCACTAGAAATCCTTACACTCTGAATCCCCCCCCCTCAGGCTTTGAGTACTTCGTCATGGAGCGTCCTGCAGGAGCTGAAGGTAATGTCCCTCTCTACAACGCTCCTGATGAGGAAGAGGTAGGTGAGGTCAGGAACGCTGTCGAGGATGAAGGTGAGGCTGCTGTTGTTGTTGCAGGTTGTGGCCATGGACTGATCGAAGAGGAGGAGGAAGAGGAGGAGGGAGAGGAGACGGAAGAGGAGGAAGAAGATGATGAAGAGGTGCAAGAGGAGCAAGAAGAAGATGAGGAAGAGGACCAAGAGGAGGATGAGGACACTGAAGATGAAGGTGATGCCGACATCGGACGTCTCTCCCCTCTCGTCCAGCAGCTCCCGCAGGTAAATTCTTTGCAGGCATTTCTTCGGAACTTCCCCCTGGACTTCCCGGCCCTCATGGTGATGGCCCTCTGGAGGCTTCTTTGCTGCAAGAGGAACATCCTGAAGAACACTCCAGCAACGAGGCACCCTCCACCTCAGGCGTCTGCCGACCCATGGTGCCCACTCTTCACCAACTCCCCCTGCCCGATGTGTGGCGAGCGATACTTCCTGAAAAAGCTCAACCCTCACCCCCGCCAAGGTCAGAAGAGTCCGCTCCATCAGGCCTCGGCTTCTCCACCAAGAGGACCAGGGAAGAGGACTCCAACGACGAGGCACCCTCCAACTTTGGCCAAGGCTTCTCCAAGAGGACCAAGGAAAAGGACTCCAGGGATTCGGCACCCTCCACCTCAGGCCTCTGCCGCCCCATAGTGGCTACTTTCGGCCGGCACCCCCACCGTGTCAATTTTTGTCAGTTATTGGGCAGCTCTTTTGGTGTTGCCCCTCTGGAGGCTTCTGCGCTGCAAGTGGAACATCCTGAAGAAGCTCCACCCTCACCCCCTCCAAGGTCAGAAGAGTCCGCTCCATCAGGCCTCGCTTCTCCACCAAGAGGACCAGGGAAGAGGACTCCAACGACGAGGCACCCTCCAACTTTGGCCAAGGCTTCTCCAAGAGGACCAAGGAACAGGACTCCAGGGATTCGGCACCCTCCACCTCAGGCCTCTGCCGCCCCATAGTGGCTACTTTCGGACGGCACCCCCACCTCGTCAATTTTGGTCAGTTATTGGCAGCTCTTTTGGTGTTGCCCCTCTGGAGGCTTCTGCACTGCAAGTGGAACATCCTGAAGAAGGTCCACCCTCACCCCCTCCAAGGTCAGAAGAATCCGCTCCATCAGGCCTCGGATTCTCCACCAAGAGGACCAGGGAAGAGGACTCCAACGACGAGGCACCCTCCAACTTTGGCCAAGGCTTCTCCACCAAGAGAACCAAGGAACAGGACTCCAGGGATTCGGCACCCTCCACCTCAGGCCTCTGCCGCCCCATAGTGGCTACTTTCGGCCGGCACCCCCACCTTGTCAATTTTTGTCAGTTATTGGGCAGCTCTTTTGGTGTTGCCCCTCTGGAGGCTTCTGCGCTGCAAGTGGAACATCCTGAAGAAGGTCCACCCTCACCCCCTCCAAGGTCAGAAGAATCCGCTCCATCAGGCCTCGGCTTCTCCACCAAGAGGACCAGGGAAGAGGACTCCAACGACGAGGCACCCTCCAACTTTGGCCAAGGCTTCTCCAAGAGGACCAAGGAACAGGACTCCAGGGATTCGGCACCCTCCACCTCAGGCCTCTGCCGCCCCATAGTGGCTACTTTCGGCCGGCACCCCCACCTTGTCAATTTTTGTCAGTTATTGGGCAGCTCTTTTGGTGTTGCCCCTCTGGAGGCTTCTGCGCTGCAAGTGGAACATCCTGAAGAAGCTCCACTCTCACCCACTCCAAGGTCAGAAGAATCCGCTCCATCAGGCCTCAGGTTCTCCACCAAGAGGACCAGGAAAGAGGACTCCAGTGACGAGGCACCCTCCACCTTTGACCTAGGCTTCTCCACCAAGAGGACCAGGGAAAAGGACTCCAGGGATTCGGCACCCTCCACCTCAGGCCTCTGCCGCCCCATAGTGGCTACTTTCGGCCGGCACCCCCACCTTGTCAAGTTTTGTCAGTTATTGGGCAGCTCTTTTGGTGTTGCCCCTCTGGAGGCTTCTGCGCTGCAAGTGGAACATCCTGAAGAAGCTCCACCCTCACCCACTCCAAGGTCAGACGAATCCGCTCCATCAGGCCTCTGGTTCTCCACCAAGAGGACCAGGAAAGAGGACTCCAGGGACGAGGCACCCTCCATCTTTGGCCTAGGCTTCTCCACCAAGAGGACCAGGGAAGAGGACTCCAGCGACGAGGCACCCTCCACCTCAGGTCTCGGTCCCCCCATGGACAAGAAATCCCGTCTGGAGGACCACAGGATCGTTGAGGACAGCGACTCGGACTGAGACGGACAGTTTACTGCAGTATTTGAAAACCTTTGCATCTGGCAGGACTGATGAAGCCACAAGAAGCTTCCCACGCGTCTTGCTGGATTGGCAATGGATCAAATCTGGCACCAGGGCTTTGTATTCATATATAACTCTATTTTTAGTATTGTTTTTTCCGTTTGGATAATATTTGATGATGGTTGATGGTCATACCAGCTGCCCCCAGCCACAAGTTTCTGGCAGACCTGGCGCCAGAATTCCCCTCCCCGATTTCCCCCTGCACACCCCTGTTCCTTCCCTTTTAGTGTTGTTCCACCGGAGGCTTCTGCGCGGCAAGTGGAACCTCCTGAAGAAGAACCCCCCTCTGCCCCTCCAAGGTCAGAAGAGTCCGCTCAATCAACCTCAGGCCTCTGCTTTTTCACCAAGTGGACCAGGGAAGAAGACTACGGGGACTCAGCACCCTCCACCTCAGGCTTCTGGAGCAGCACAGACAGGAGAATTCTGTCCCGAGGACCACAGGCCCCAAGAGGACAGCCACTCCGACTGAGACAGACAGCCGCTGCAGGTTTTAAAAACAGTTGCGTCTGGCAGGACTGATGAAGCCCCAGACAGCTTCGTATACATCTTGCTGGGTTGGCGATCAGTTAAATCTTGCACCAGGGCTTGTTATTATTATCTTACTGTTTTTTAATATTGTTTTTTCTTTGGATGATATTTGTTTCTGGTCGATGCTCTCACCAGCTGCCCCTTACCTGCAAATGTTTGGCCAACATGGCACAGGAAATGTTCTCCCAGCTTTCCCCCTGGATATCCTTGCTTGCTTTGGTGTTGCCCCTCCAGAGGCTTCTGCGCTGCCACTGGAATGTCCTGAAGAAGTATGACCCTCAGCTCCTCCAAGGTCAGAGGAATTTGCTCCATCGATATCAGGCCTCAGCTTCTCCACTAAGTGGACCAGGGAAGAAGACAGCGGGGACTCAGCACCCTCAACCTCTGCATTTTGACCCCCCGAAGGACAAGAAATACCGTCCGGAGGACCGCAGGCTTCAAACACGTGTTACTGGGTCGGCGATCGGTTAAATCTTGGACCAGGGCGTTTTATCAACATATAAGGGTCATTTTAATGTCGTTTTTTATTTTGGATAATATCTGAAACAGTCGATGCTGATACCAGGGGTAAGTTATATAGTTGTTCTCTTATGTATTTTTCTTTTTAAAGTATAGATGGCTAAACAACACAAAGATAAGTCAATAGTAAAGGCATTGGTGGTGATGATTCAGAACATTTACTACACATACAGGCTTAAAGCAGTGATTACTAATGTTAGGAAAGGTCTCCAAGTCTCTTTAGGGTTTTTTAACAGGTCTCCAGCATGACATTACATTCGGCAACAACCTCCACCCGGGAAGCAACATCCAGGACGATTATACAGGACGAAGAAGAAGGGTTTACTGTTGACCAGACGAGAAGGAAGGATGGCTACTGATGAAGAGCGGGGGTCGCCTTTTTTCAGAGGGCTAAGTAAGTGATCCCATCAGAGGGATTGTATTCATTGTAGGACTTTTATCGTATTCTTCCATCATGGCAGGTGACATTTAACTGCTATCAACAGTTCAGAGGTTGTACATTTGGGTTTAAAGTATTGACTGTTTGTGTTTCTGTCTCACAGGGCAGGACTCCTCTTGGTTTATTTGGCAGCTGAGAGTGGAACCAATCGATGATCCCAGAAAGACGCAGCTCCACAGCAGAAGGCTCCCAGCACCATAGTTAGTCCCAGACCCTGTGAGTTCAGAAAGGACCTCCATGCCCCTCCACCCACCAGCCGAGAGGACGAGGAGCTCCCCAGCCCGACCAGCACAGAGGACGTGGTTACATCTTCTGCTTCTTCTGTGCTGGTGGGATCGGGAAGCTCCTCACAAACACAGGAAGCTGTCACCACATCTGTGCTCAGGAACCACAAGGAAATATGACTTTGAATGACTTCTTGAATAAATAAATAAACATTTAGCAAACATATATTTGTTGTTTCAGGTTTTCCTTTTACTCAAAGACTGTTGTCACTGTTAAGTTGTATGTATAGTATAACATGTTGATGTGATGCTTCCAGTGCTGGAAAAAGTATTCAGACGTTTAATTAAAACTACTAATACCACAATACAAAAGCAAAAGCAGCAAATCTTCACATTTAAGAAGCTGGAACTGTGAAATATGTTTGAACACATTTCTTTTTATGTCAATTAATTGTCTGTTAACCCACTCATGGTTTTAGTTACTTGAACATGATGTTGGATCATTTCAATCTTTGTCAAGTACTCTTTGGCTTCAGAGGCTCTCCCATCACACCCACATGTGGAGAGACACAGCTGATCCTGGATCTGTGTACATGTCTAACAGAATGTTTAGGTGGAACAAAAGTTCAAGTGTTAAAGCAACAATCTGAGCAGCAAAAGTGTGATTTACCCTGAAACTACAGCTCGCTAAATGGAATCCTGCCATCTTCAGCTTTTACTCATTAACACCTTACATTTAAATTCATCAGCTGAAGTCTGGAGAATCAGTTCTGCCAGGGAGCTAGCAACAACTGACCTGCAAAACAAACTCTTTTCAAATGAGCATTATTCGACGCACCTGAGGAATTTAGACCGTACCGATGAACAGGGTTATAGCTTCACAATCTCTTAAATTAGAAAGATGAAAGTGTGCCTGTTCTATCTTATCAGCCTAATGATCCAGTGATCTGAAAATAAACACAGCAGGAACACATCCAATGTTTACAGACTTCCAGGAGGAGGGTGAGGGTCAGGCTGTGCATGGCCTTGAAAAGGGCTCTTAAAGTAGGCTCTCAGGCCGGCCTCATCACCACCCTTTTCTGGAAGTCCTGACCAAATCCAAGGCAAATTGACTTAATTGAATTAACTTGTCAAGATATAGAAATGATTTTACATTCATTTCCAAATTCCTCCCACGGGCCGGATTAATGTACTCAATACTTGGTCAGGGCTCATTTTGCATGAAAAATGCATCAATTTGACGTGGTGTGGAGGCAATATATTCCACGATATTCAAATGATTTTTAGATGTTTCATTTGTTTTGTACTCATTTATTTAACAGGGACCATGCACATTAATAAGCATTTCTGCAAATGTGCCAAGAGCCAATTTTCCATCTGAAGTCCTTGGACAGATGTTGTAAGTCACCCTAAATACAAATTCCATTTAAAATAACAAGCAAATACAATCAGTAAAAACATGCAGCATACAATAAATGCAAATAAAACAATTCATACATATTACACAAGGCAGTGCAGACAGACTGAGGGTTGTGCAGTGGATTGTATTGACAGAGCTGATTCCTCACTAACCATGTTTTATATGGGATTTAAATAAGCTGAGTGTATTCTGTTCTCTGATTGTTGCTGGGATTGAGTTCCATTGATGAGCAGCTTTAACAGAACATGTAGATTGAATGAAATAACTTTACCTGAGTGGAAAATACAATCTCCTCTCGCTGCACCTCTTGTTAGTGTATTTACAGTTGTCCGTATGATGGTAAGCGGTCTGAGCGAAGGTGCGGTAAGGCTGTGGATTATCTTGAGCAGAAGGCAAGCTTTTGCATATTTACTGATGTTTTCCCAGCTCAACAAGTTGTATATTTTCAGTATTGGGCAGTGATGAGAATAAACAGATTTCTAGTCAAGTGTTTGAAGTGTTTGTTTGTACAATGTGACCAGTTTGTTTAACAGTAGGTGATATGAGAGGGAACTCTGTTGACGTGATCTTTGGTAAACCTTGAATTTGACCCTATTGTGACACCACCTGTACCTTCTTCCCTGACACAAAACCTGCACCTGTAATCTGGTTTTAATCTGGTTTAGGTCTAGCAAATATCATGTATCTCTTAATGGTCACATATACTGTACCTCTCAAACAAAAGAGGGGAGAAGCATGACATGAACAGGGTCAGGGTCATGGGCGGCCAAGGCTCATGGATGCGCGTTGGGAGTGAAGGGTGGCCCGTGTGGTCCGACCCAACAGAAGAGCTACTGCAGCTCAAATTGCTGAAACAGTTAACGCTGGTTCTGTTGGAAAGGTGTCAGAACACACAGAGCATTGCAGTTTGTTGCATATGGGGCTGCGTAGCCACAGACCGGTCAGGGTGCCCATGCGGACCCCTGTCCACCTCCGAAAGTGCCTACAATGAGCATTAGGCAGGTGGTCATAATGTTATGGCTGATCAGTGTATACTGCGAGGTAGTGCGGTCGTCTTTCAACCAGAAGGTTGTGGGTTCGACCCCTAGCACCATCAACATGTCGATGTATCCTTGGGCAAGATACCTAACCCCGATTTGCTCCCGATGCAAAAAAAAAGTGTACTGCTCTGTGTGAATGGGGTGAATGACATGTAGTATGTAAAGCGCTTTGAGGGGTCGAAAAGACCGGATAAAGCGCTATATAAGTACAAGTCCATTTACTGTTTATCCAAAGTATAAATCCTTCATTATTTATGCATATATATTCACCGTTTTGTGTATTTTGTTATCCTCTACTGCTGACATGTACAGTGGAGGAAACAAGTATTTGATCCCCTGCCAATTTAGTTAGTTTACCCACTTACAAAGAAATGAACAGTCTGTCATTTTTATGGTAGGTTTATTTTCACAGTGAGAGACAGAATATCAAAAAGAAATACAGAAATGTACATTAAAAAAAAGATATAAATTAATGTGCATTTAATGGTGGGAAATAAGTATTTGATCCCCTTGCAAAGCATGCCTCAGTTCTTGGTGGAGAAAGCCTTGTTGGACAGCACAGAGGTCAGATGCTTCTTGTAGTTGGTCACCAGGTTTGCTCACATCTCAGGAGGGATTTTGGTCCTCTCCTCTCTGCAGATCCTCTCAAAATCCTTAAGGTTAGGAGGCTGATGCTTGGCAACTGGAAGCTTCAGCTCCCTCCACAGATTTTCTTTGTATATATATATATATATACAGGCATCAGTCAAGAATAAATAAGACACTTATAATCTCTAGTACATTTACTCAGTACTGTACTTAAGAAATATTTTTGACAAATGTGTACTTCATATTTGATATTACTTCATACTTTTACTCTACTACAATTGGGAGCTAGTACTGTCATTTTCTACAAAACATTATTAATAAATGATGATGTATATTAGTGTATGAAGCAACCTCACTGTATAAACAGTCATTATAGTTAGCTCCAACTAAAGTCTTTTTACATGTTAATGTGTCACCAATCATAATCCAGTCACATAATATATATTATTTAAGAAAATGTCTTAAATTCTACATAATGAGTACTTTTAATCATGGTACTTCAAGTATGTTTTGATAATATTACTTTTGCAAACTAAAGCAAACACATATTAACATGGGGTTTAACTTGTAACAGAGTATTACTACACTGTGGTAATAATACTCATACTTAAGTAAAAGGTGTGATTACTTCTTCTACCATTATTACTCAGCAAAATCCCAGAGCAGTTTATCCTCAAAGCCAACAGGGAGGGCTCTATGACCACAAATGGCCACCAATTGCCAGTGATCAGAATAGAGAGATGATATCCATCAACATCCGTTCCTTTGGTGATATTAAACGCTTTGACAAGTTTGATAAGAAACATAAGAAAGATTAATATACCTACAAATCAGAAGTGGAGGATAACTCAGATATTTTACTTTAGTAAAGTGTAAATATTTTCAGAAAAACTCATGCTTGCAAAGTCATATCAAGTTCAAGTTTAAAGTATCACCATAATAACCTACTGAATAATCACTTTGCACTTTGGCTAATTCAAAAATCATATATATTGAACTATTGTATTATAGTTATTGATGGATTCATGTTTCCATCACTTTAATGTTGCATTTGGTGAGGCTGAAGCTCATTTGAATTACTTTATTTTATACTGAGTAGTTCAATTTATAATAATGCGTAATCATTTATCAGTTGAATTATATTTTTTCTATTGATACATTCATCTGTAAACTGTGTGTTCTTTACTTTTGGTGTCCATCGTATTTTAGTATACAGTTTACGTGCTTAATGTTCAAAAAGGTATTTATAAAGGATTTATAATACACAAGGATTTTAGCCTTTGCAGACCATTGACATGCACACAAACCTAAATAACACATTACAGGAAATGGAAAACCTACAAAACATAATAAGGAATCCTTAAATGATATGTCTTTTGTTTCTCTGGTAAATTTGTAAAACTGGATGCACCAACTTAATTATTTAGTTTGTTTTTGCTACACTACAAACAGAAAAAACTCACAAATGGACTAGCAGTGTTTCAGTCAGCATTCTCTTTCAGTGGAGATCATCCTGCAGATAATATCCACTGCCTTCCTCTGTTGCCTCCCCTAAGACACTAGTGAAACAGGGAAGACGTTTTCAGTTTCAAGGTGTGATCTGCCAAATCCTTAATGATGAGGAGATGTTGTTAAAATGGAGCATCATGAGAGTTTCTAATAAACATGCTCAGGGCTCGGGGGTCGGAGGAGGAGCTGATTATCCATGACAGCAGTGAGAGTGAACTGGCTGGGTGTCAGCAGAGAGGAGCCACCAGGGTGTGTCAGGCCTGGATGTTGGATGTAAACACTCTGCAGTGCTGGCAGCTGGCCTTAGCTATGGGAAAACTCCAGAAAATCCTTAATGTGTTGAGTTCAGCTGCTAATGCTGCTTTGAAGCACATGCTAGATTTGAGAAGGGTCTGAAGTTTGTGTGGACATAACGGGATAAGATCATATCAGAAGCGTGCTGGTTTCTGTTTGTAGTTCTAGTATTGACCCATGATGTTTGAGCAGACTTTGGTTATATCTAACTTTATAGTTTGAGTTAAGAGCAGAAGCATTGGAACACATTGGATGTATTGCCATTTTAAGGAAACCAAATGGCCAACTGAGCACCTTTAAGCTTTTTTATTATCCTTAAAATGACCAGAGACTCATCCGTCCTCGGCACAGCACCCAGCGCCTCAGACAGTCCTTTGTGCCTGTAGCCATCAGGCTGCAGACTCAAGGGCTAACCCTGTAACCCATCCAACATACACTGCACTGAATATTTATAATATTTGCTATGTATGCACATCTTTCACCCACACTGGTAATTGCACATTTAAATGTATATATGTTTAACCTTTATACATATCTGTATATATGTACATTCACCGGATCAGAGTTTAACAATTGTGTTTCTATTCAAATCCCCAGAAAAGTGCACTGGGCGTTTAAGACAATCGTCGTAGTAGCCAAACAGTGGAACTTGAGTGGTGACATCATTTTAAAATATAGTAATGTTAGCAGAAATGTACTGATCAAGTACATTCACAAGTAAGATATTTGTTTGTGTAATTGCACGGCTTTAAGGCATTTTGTTACCATAAAATAAAGCAACATACACTATTTGTACTAAAGATGTATATAAAGTATTTTTGGATATCAGAAAGAATCATTTTTGCGTTTCCAAAATAAAACACCTTTGATATCTCTTATATGAGCTATCGTCCCTCTGTTTTTAGATATGTATAAATAAATAAAATGTCCATAATCAAGGACACATTTCAACTAGCCACTCAGAGAATATCAGGACATTCTGATGTACAGTTTCAAAATAAAAGCCTTTGAAATCCCTTATATGAGCTATCCTCCCTCTGTTTATAGATAACAATAATCCAAATGACAATGGGCCACAGCATACATTGGATTTCTTTGGAAACAATAAATTGCGTCTTGTATTAAACAAAAGAGTAAAGCTTTTCTAGCAGAAGAAAATGACCAAAAACAGAAACCTGTAAATATTAAGATTATAAAAGAGTGTAAGGCAACTAGATTTAGATTAGATTTTAGATGAAATTCATATCCATCTCATCCTAACACACTTCTTGAAAAATAGCAACATATTTGACCCATATTTTCTTCAAATCAAAGCTTTTTATTAAATTAAAAGGTTATATTTACAAGATCCGACTGATACAATCAAAATGTTAATCTCAAACATCTGTTAAAGATAAACAAAAGAGGCAGTTCATAACAAAAAATAACATACAGGTTTAAACTTAAAAAGCTGCAGTACGTTGGCACAAAGTCCTGTTACATCTCCACATGTCCTGGGAGGATTAAGAAGCTTCAGAGTCCAGCGGTGTGTGTCTGTGGAGCTAGCTGCAGTTCCTCAGGTACACCAGTCTGTGGGGCTGGAACTTCTCCCGACACAGGGGGCACTCTGCCTGTGGGAGGACACAAGAAACAAGAGGCGGTTATTCATTAAGAAAGAGCACCGACAGGGTGGTCAGGATATTGACTCACAACATTGATCTAGACTTTTTAATTGATTTAAGAAATAACAGTCTGTTCCACTGGGTACCAACGGGTGGAACTGCAGAAATAACAATGTAACTTAAAATGACGGCAGCACTGATCGAGGTCTTCTGTAACTGTCCAAGTCTTTTTCCATGAACCAGTGTTTAAACGCTGCCAGACCCCATACTTCCTGTCTGTCTTCTGCTAGCAATTTCTCATTTCTCTAGTGTTGGCGTCCTCGTCTCCTCGGTCCTCCTGTAGTGAAACGGAAACCTTAAACATACCTAAAATATGAATATATACTGGAGCTTAAATTAAGAAATATGTACTAAATAATGAAATCAATAATACTTTTAAAACTGTCCATATCAAAGACAGATTATAGACAGTATTTAATCGAAAAACAAACGAACGATAGCTCATGTATGAGATTTCAAAGGTCTTTTATTTTGAAATCATACATCAGAATGTCCTGATATTTTTGGAGAGACTTCCTCTGACGGTCTTTTATCAACAACAATTGAAATTAATCACCCAGTGGAAATGGAAAGTTCAATTTTATGATCAGAAATCTTTCATAAATGTATCCTTAAGTTTGAAATTTGAGAAAGTATTCACTCAGTTATAATGTGGTAGTAAATTATAATTGATTTAATTATTTAGTACACATTTTTTAATTTAAGCTCCAGTATATAGTAATATTTTAGGGATGTTTTTAGTTTTATTTAAGGTATATTTGTTATTGAACAATAAGAGTAAGCGCTTTTATTTTGAAGGGCAGTTTTTACAGGCCTCTGCTGTAATGCATAGGATATAGGCGCATCACAGTACAACGCGGGGGGCTGACTTAACCGCAGTTTTACGTTTGTGTGTGCAGACAGACAGGACAGGCCTCATTGACAATTGACCAATCGGGATTAAGTATTCAACTTAACTGTGTATTGACAATGATGCATTGGCACACAGTGAAGCAGGGAGGCATTCTCTAGAATAAAGAGCAGAACGTATCTGCTCATTTTCCTGATGTTTGAAAAATGTTTCTTCATGATGTTAAATAAAAGCTTTAATCAGTGGTACTGCAATCAGTACACCACATGAACCCACCAGAGCCCCCCAGTAACCCTCCATCACTCCCACTTCCTGCGAAACGACATCGCAAATGAGTTTACTATCCTTCATATTTTGAGTGTAGATTTAATCAACGGCAAGTCAACTTTACCTCAACATTTGTTCTCTCTTAATCGTGTCAGATACTTTTATTTTGGGCCAAAACTGACATTTATTTCCCAGAAGGATTTACGTTTCATTATCTGATGAAAACCACAGGTTGAATGATTTAGAGTGCCATGTTGCTCAGAGTCATTTTGACTGCGCGCCGTGTGTCAGAAGCCTGAATCATTGTTATGAGAAGCATAAAGTGTCTTGGTGCGAGATTGTGACATCATGACGGGCTGATCTTGTTTGGCTAAACACAAACAGCAGCTTGAGGAGAGCACTTTAACAAGAAAACAGACATATTTCATTTTATACGTTTGGTAATTAACTCATTCAGAGGTAAAGTGCTGCTGCTGATGCTTATCTGGTGTTGGCTGAAGAATGACAGAAAAATAACAATTATGGGATGTTGCCTGGATGTTTCAACATGTGTTCTGGTTTGAAGAGACGGATGTTCATTTTAACTGCTGAATGATCTGACTGCCTGACTGAAAGCACTGTTAAATATTTTAGGGTTTTTAAAGGCTTTTCTGTTTGAGGCTTCCTGTCTTAATGTGTTTTTTTTCATTCTTTTTAAACTGAGACAGGAAGTGCTTTTGATTTTCTTGGCCTTTTGAGGGCATTTATCGACCATTAAATGTCACTGATTTCAGTCACTGACTGAGTGGGAGGTGTGGAACTTTCTGATGCTGCCTGTCAGTTTCACACAGGGGCCACTGGGTACCAAGTGTCGTCCAGAAGCATTTGACTCCAAACAGCAGACACAAAGATATGCTCTGCTTGTCTGGCTGACATCTCTCAGTAGATTTCTGCTCTTCACTTGAAGCACAACAAGAGGAACTGCTCGTCCTTCCAGCAAAGGGCTCCCATCCATGACTTTTTTTTAAATCAAAACTGGTACCTCTGTTGTTTCCCCGTATCAGACTGCATGGAATCTTGGGGTGAATCTGGATGACCAAGTGTCCTTCGCTTCTACAGCCCACACCTGCAGTTACACTCTTTACTACATCCGGAGGATACGTCCCAGAAGGGAACACAGGTTCTGGTCCAGGCTCTAGAGTTTACAAGTGCCATTCGAACTCTGCAGCTCATCCAGAATGCAGCATCTCGATTTGGTTTTCAACCTCCCCGAGTTCTCCCACTATAAACCGTTCCTCCACTTCCTTCACTGGCTGCCAGACTCCACTTCACGCTGGTTCTTGCCTACCATGCTGTAAAGGGATCCAGTCCTTCCTACATCAGGACATGTTCTGGATTTCTCTCTGCATCGGCCAATCGGCTTGCTACTCCCTCACTGTAAGTGGGCACCAGATACCCCTCCACAAAAACACCTGTTTGCTATCCCCGCTCCAAAAAGGTAGGGTGAGCTCTCCATTGATATCAGGACAGCAAACATTTTACATATTTTCTGACTTAAACCCCACCTGTTTCCACTCCGACCTGGTCATAAAAAAAGTTCTTACTCGTGTATTTAGCACTTTTTGTCTCATTAGAAGCTAAAATACTTCCAGGATTCTTATTATTTGAGCTTGTATCTTCACAGTTGAATGCATTTATTGTAATCGACTTTCATAAAGGTGTTAGTTAATTGAAGTTAATTAAAAAAGTTAGTCTCAAACACAGTGAGATTCTAAAAGGAAGCTGGAAAAGTGATTCCCTTCAAAAGTAATGTGCTTCTCACACTTTTCAATGTACTTTGAGAACAAGATAACATATGAAAACCTCTGCATAGGTGATATAAAATAATTGGGGTATGGATTACAGATAGATCTTAAAATAACACTGTTGTCTTTTCATTCCAGACCAAAAGTGCTGTAGTACAGGTAGATGTGGAGTGTGAACAGAATGCAATGTGCAGGATGCAGCCTGACCTTGGTGTTGCACCACTCGGTGATGCACTCCCAGCAGAAAAGGTGTCCGCAGGGGGTGGAGGTGGAGTGTCTGCGCTCCTCCAGGCAGAGCATGCAGCTGGCCCCCCTGGGCCCCCCACTGTTTGTGTGCTGAGGACTGCAGAGAAAAAGTTCAGCATCAGACTTCTTCCGTTCTTTTGCTGCAGCACGATGTTTTTGTTACACAAAGTTTATTCTAAAAGAAATAGTTCACCCCAGAGATATTTTTCTGAAATCAATAACTCAACCAATGAATTCTTGAGGAGAACTTTACTTTTCTCCAATACCTCCACTGGCACGCCTTAAATTAATCAAGCTTTTTTTGGTTTTGTTCACCATAAAGGTTTAGTGTCTTCAAGGTACAGCATCAGAAAAATGAAGAGACCACTGCAGCATTATCAGTTTCTCTGGTTTTACTATTTATATTCATTTAGTTGTATTCTATAAACTACTGACAATTTTTCTCTGTGTTGGAATTCAACAGACACTGGAATGGCTGCCAGACATGTAGAGATACAGATTTAAGAACAATTTGGAGTGGTCTCTTAATTTTTTCTGGAGCTGTAGCCTGGGTGAGTCACTTATAAACAAATGGTGATTCTAAGGGAGAACTATTTCTTTAAAGGAGTACAATCAGCATTCTCAATTGTGTTAATAGCTCACCTGAAGAAATTGTGTAACTAAATCCCTTCAACTAAATGTTATTATACTATCGATGAGTTGACATTGGAAGATATGTGGAATTATGACAAAAAGATATCCATATGTGCCAAAACCAAAGCAATCCAGTTTATAATTAAACACAGGATACAAACATCCTCCAATATGTCAAACATTTTATACCAAAGTAGTTACCCTGACTCATCGCCTGTAAGCTGCAGAAATACTGGTCTAAAAATATAAGATAAAATGGAGAACAATTTCACCGACATTTAGATAAGGACTGTCCTGGATTTTAGGTTTGCCAAGCAGATACCGGACGACTACTGCGAGTAAAAGATGATAAGTTCACCCTTTTAGCTTAGCATGCTTGCGTGCTAACATTCGTGAGCACTTAAAGAGGCCCTATTGTGATTTTTGGGCTTTTCCCTTTCCTGTAGTGTGTTCTATAGGTTAATGTACATGTAAATGGTCTGCAAATGCTGAAATCCCTGTGTTCCTTCCAGAGGGAGATTCTCTCCCACACACTCCCCCGCTGACTCAAAAGCCTCCATTGGTCTCCTTTGTTTACTTCTGAGACATAGGGACATCACTGTGTAATACCCCAGCTTCTATTTGCTAGTGCTCCGACACATTGTATGTGATAGGGTAACGGGCAGGACATCGCAAGCAGTTGACCAATGACAACAGAGCGGGCGAGCTAACCAATCAGAGCAGACTGGGCTCTGGTTTCAGACAGAGGGTAAAAAGAGGTGCTGCAACACAGGCAGTATGAGAGAAATAATTAACAACAGTTGGCCAGATTTGAATGAATTTAATAGGAACTCTCACGACCTCAGTCTGGACACTCTTTAAAGTACTGGAATATGAGCGTCTTGATTGAGGATGAGCTGTTTGAATGTATGATCAGAGAGTTTGGGTTCTCTGACGGTGTGTACCTGAGGTTCCTGTAGAGCTGCCACTCCTGCCTGGCTCTCTGCTTCTTTGAGAAGTTGTTGAGCTGCAGACACACAGTGATGAGGAGCTGCAGGAGGGACAGGGCCCCCAGGAGCCTGTAGCTACTCCTGATGGTGCCGTCATCGCCCTGGAGCCCTGTCACACGCAGCTACACACACACAAAAACATCATATTTTATTATTGTAATATAATTATTGATAATAATGTGTCACTTCAATGTTGAAGCTGGTAAAGGTGGAGCTCATTTTAATAGCTAAATATTGTTGGGTAGATAATACATTATATTAATACAACTATATAGCATTATAATTTGTATTAATATCCTCAATATGCAAAGAAACTTATCCTGTAAGATAATTAGTGGATTAAAAAGTACAACATTTTCCTACAACATGAAGTGGGGTTCAAGTATAAAGTAGCATAATTCATAAAATACTCAGCTGAAGTACAAGTACCTCAAATGTTGACTTTTGGCAGAGGAGGAATTCAGATCTTTTACAAAAATAAAAGCATTAATACCATGTAGAAATACTCACTTACAGGTAAAGGCCCTGCATGAATAATTTTGTATTAGAATCAAAATGCACGCCTAAACTAAAATAACTAATTATGCATTTTTGGAATAATTACTGGATTATAACTAGTGATCTAATAATGTGCTCATCCTTTACATTTCACAGTTATTAAAAAAGGAGCTAAATGTAATGACTTTTTTTATTTTTTACAGGAGATCTAATCTATACAACTACATCATAATTCATTAGTTGATTTATATTTTTTATATAACTTCAAAATGCAAATGAGCAGTAACAAATGTTTTCAGATAAGTGTAGTGGCATTAAGTAAAATCTTGATTCAAAAATGTTATATAGTAGAAGTATAAAGCGTTATATAATACTTAAAACGTCAACCTAAGTTAAGTACTTCAGTAAATGCACTTAGTAACATTCCACCACTGGATGTTAAGTTCAGAGAGTTAGAGTAAGATTGCAAACATGCATTTCCATTTTACAAAATAAAATAATATTTTCTACTTCGTCTAATATATGATATATATTACACGTAAAGAAATCTACATAACGTACATATCCGATAGCAGCCGCCCTCTTGGACAGGTGGTAGAAGGATCCGCTGATGTAGAACAGAGCCACGTGGAGGCGCTGCATCAGGGTCAGAGCCTGACGGAGGATCGACACACCCGGGAGGCAGGCCTTCCTTTGGGGCTCCGGCAGCAGCCCCACCACCCGCTGCATCCCCCTCTTCAGAATAGCCTCCAGGCTCCAGGCCCGGGATGCTGCCTGCCGCTGCCTCGCCCCCCTGCCGCTGGCCGGCCCGCCCTCCAGCTCGTTCACCAGGCTCACCAGCACCTTCTCCAGCAGGTAAGGGAAGAAGGAGTGGAGGAGGACAAAGAGGCTCCGTCTGGCCCGGGAGGGAACGCGAAGTTTAGAGGGGTCCACCTGGACCATGTGGACGTACTCCTCGCCCAGGGTTTGGTAACCTGGGGAGAAGAAGGACATCGTTACGACAACTAATTATCAGAATCTGAATACCTTTAATCGTCCATCAGAGCGGGTACGGTTTAATTTACTAAAGCAAAAGAGAAAAAAAAATTGCAAAATATCCATTAAGAGACATGCATAAAATATTTAATTAAAAATACAAGAATTCCACTTTAAAAAACTACACATCCAGGTGGACAACAACAAGTACCAGTAGCAGTATTTAAAATAAATAAATACGTGCAGCATGTACAAAGCAATGTGATAGCAGCCATCTTGCAGTTATTACAGACTTGTAACAATAATAACAGATTTGTTAAACAAAGTAAAATGAAATTTCATAATTACCTGAGAACGTGGTTAAACCATAATATGTCAGGTCTGACAGCAGCTCGATCTCCCTCCTCCAGTCCAGCCATAGCTTAGATCCTACAGGAAGAGAAACAAACCTTAACCCTGAGATCATCCTGAAGTGCTGAATGTACAGTGTCACATACAACACGTTATATTGTGATGATAACCAGTTCATACATTTTTTTATAAGTGTGAGGCTGAGCAGATAGTGTCAGGTCTCTCACACACAGCTGTTAAAACAAACTGTACAGAACATGTTACATATTACTGTGCTCGACCTGTTGACCTGGGGCATGATACATATCAGATTTGACTCTCCAACTCTAAATTTACACAGACTAACAAGCTTATTTTATCTCCTGAGTGTAAGTCCGGACAGCAAAAGCCATGCTAGCCTCAACAAATGTGAAACTTTTTGCAGTTTTATAGAACACATGAAGGGCTGTGTACCAGTTTTTACTGGTATAAATGATCGAGACAGCAGAGTTTTCTCTTCATGTTTAAGTGAAGTAAACTAGCTTACGAAGACTCTCTCCCTACATTTATTTGACAAGATTACCATGACTGCCCAATCTCACCATGTTCAAATCAAAACTCACCTTTTCAGAACTGCTTTTTAATCTGCAATTAACGTGGTGTTTTACATATTTTAAGTGGGTTGTTTTAATTATGTTTTTATGAATCTTTACTCTATAAAGTGTCTTTGAGATTCCAGAAAAGCACTCTTAAATAAAATGCATAATTATTATTATTATTGGTTATTTGTTACTTTTGCACGTTCATATGTTTAATACCAAAATGTAATTGAGTAATAATATTTAATATACTATTATGAGTGGACATATGTGGCAGTATAAAAGGTATCTCATTCTTGCGATGAGAAAACTTGCTAAAGGAACACATTAAAGCTTTACTAGTTATGATCACATGTTATTCCAAATATGGTCACTTGATTAGGTACTTACTTTTTTTATTTGATTCTTCTGTATATCTTACTTGCTAATAATTGTGTAATTTTACTTGGGTAACATTGTTAATCAGGACTTGTAACAGAGTATTCCTATATTGTGGTATAACTACTTCAAACTCTACATTTGGCATGATACCCGGTGCATGATATTATCAGATTAACGCTTAATGAACCGAGAACAAGAAGCTTTTATAACTATATTTAAAAATATATATATATGCTTCCTGAGTCTAGGTCCAGAGCTGACCAAACACAGGGTGGACAGCAGGAGCCTGAAAAAGTTGAAACTTTTTACCTCGTGTATTTTATGTCCTGTAAGCTAAAGGAGACTTTATTTCAACCCCTCTCACCAGCTAGTGTTTGGAAAGCTTCGTTGGCGTTGTTCCTCAGAAAGCTCTGATAATACTCGTCCTTCTGGCTGGAGCGGATCAGCTGGGACTGGTTAGCCGGAGCGAGCGGCATGGTGAGCTTACAGTCGACAACAGAGAGCTAATGTCGGTGTGACAGCAGGCTGACCGTCCGGAAAAACACAAGTCTGGTCCCTGTTTGGGGCATGGTCGGAATATCCACTAATATGTCATAGTAATGTCACAATTTCAAGCAGCTAAAGCCAATACTGTTCGAAGAAGAAACAAAGCGGAAGTTAAAAACCACAACACAGTCCGATAAAGCGGCTCATGGCTCACAGCGCTACTCTCTGGCTGGGGGAGAAAGTACACGCTCACCTACAGCTGAACCAATAAAGTACATTTGGATTACAAGGCAAAAAGTTTGGGGAGTAAGATATACAATTATCAGGATAAAAAAAACAGTTACATTAGAAATTAGTATTCAGATTACTGTTACATTATTTAATTATTTATTGGGGATCACTAGCAGGCTTAAAGTGTTAGTAAAACCTAAAAAGATCACCTAGTGTTTGTTGTAAAGGATCAGATGTTCTCTCTCCTCTGTCAGCTGTTCTGTTCTGTAGGCTAATACTTTAAGAGTGAATCTATTCTTTCTTTGGTTCATTTGTTCTGTTTTTATTCAGCAGGTGAACCTAGATGTTCAGAAAATTGTGTGTGTGTGTGTGTGTGTGTGTGTGTGTGTGTGTGTGTGTGTGTGTGTGTGTGTGTGTGTGTGTGTGTGTGTGTGTGTGTGTGTGTGTGTTAAACTAAAACAGAGCATTTTCTGTCAGCTCAGATTTGATTCCTGCTTTTTTTAAACTGTAGTGTGTGCTCTTGTGTTTCAGCTTCAAGAAAGACAGCTTTTCCTTTCAACCCAATCATTTCTGATCCTAAATATCTTGGTTTCTTCTTTTCTAAGGTCAAATAGTTCTGTTGTCTTACATAATACACTTAAGTAAAAACATCTTATTGATATTTATTTTCTCTTAAATGTATTTGCAATGCATTATGTAGTGAGGAAAATAAAGGAAAGGAAAGTATCAGGCTACATCAATTTGATTTTATCTTATTTTTTTAAGGATAAATATTAATTGTATTGGCATACATTTGTGAAAGTTACCCTTCCAAACTTGAAAGACAACCATACCATGTGCTTATATAATATGATGTGTAATCACGGTTATTTAAATGTGCAGGTTATACAAAAAAACATGATGAAACCATTTTAATAGTGCTATAAAGCTTAACTGCACCTCTTAAATGTGCATGTTGCAATTGCTGCTACGCACACCAAGTTTACACAGCAGCTATAATGACCTCCTGTGCAAGTTGCAACAAGCTCTTCTCCCTGTGTATGTGCTAAGTTCATTCATACATCCAGTCATTTAGAGGCAGGTCTGCTGCTATCTGCCCGCTAAGCTGCAGAACCAGTTCCTTTGTCTACTCACTGCTGCTTCCTGAGCCAGCCAGGTGTACTATAACCGCTATGGAGCACATCCCATTATGATCCCACTCCTATCCTTTTACAGTGATTCTCCTCAGCACTGTATCAGCAGTGTGTCCATGCATTGTGCACACCAGGAAGCTGAACTTTGCTCTCAGTGAGGGGAGGGGCTGGCCTTTTTTCTTTTCCTCCTCCCTCCAAGTTGGGAGCTGCTTGTTTCAGACAGAAGGTGGAAGGGGTGGAGAGCACTTTGCAGCCTGGACTAAACCACTAACAAGCACAAAGGGAGAGCCTGGCATTGGGACAGGTAAGACTGCATGCACCGTATCACGTTCAACTTCATAAAACAGAATTCGTTGGCTGAGTTACTTTATAGGCATCAGTGTTGACAGGAGTTAGAAGGCTGGTTATGTTTTAGTGATCAAATGCAATGTTGTTGTTGCTATAAAGTCCCGTTAACGGATTCTGATAGAGATCTCTTCCTTGATACTACTACACCGGCGAGTTCAGGTACATGTTCTTAGCAGCACTGTTTTATTAATGGCTTCATCTCAGTTAACCATATTAGAGCAGAGCAGGTGTGATCTAAAAGTCCAAAATAAGTAACTGAGGATCATGACAAAAGATAAACATCAGCATGGTGTGGATTTATCACCAAAGTATGACATCACATGTACGCACACCGGCTGTTATACTCTACCATTCTGGTGTTGTTAGGAGCTGTGTTGGAAAAGGAACATTTTTTACTTAGCAATACATAATAATAAACATGTATTTTGTTCCAATTAAAATCACTATATTCAAATTCTTACTTAAGTAAAAAAAGTACCAAAAGTAAAACTATTTTTATGTATAGTCACCTAGTTCAGAATCATACTGACTGGATTATGTTTTTTGATGCATTCAAGAATTCATCACAGCTGATGGTGGAGCTCATTTTAATTATTTTGTGTACTGCTGCTGGATATCTTCACTTTTAATAACATATCAATATGTTTAGTTATTAGTTAATTGTTAATTGGCATTAGATAGTATTCTAAATATGTAACAAAAGAGGTAACTAAAGCTGTCAAATAAATGTAGTGGAGTAATAAGTATTATATTTGCTTCCAAAATTGAGTTGATTAAAAGTATGAGGTAGCACAACATGAAAATACTCTAGTAGAGTCTCTCAAAGTATCTCAAAGTATCTCAAAATTGATTTTTAAAAGAGGCCCACATCAGTAACATTTATTGTTGTTGATATTTAGTACTAGTAAAAATCATACGTTAACCTGTGTTAGTGAAGTATATTGGAAATAGCAAAACACAATAGCTGACACCTGACACCTGCTGAGGAGACGGAGCAGGTTAATTCCATAATTACCTCAGGCAACATTTGTTTTCAGCTGTGGTATCAGACACATGTCGAGTGTGTGATTCACACTACACACAGCTGTTTCCTCTGGCAGACAGTGTGGTATACTGCATGTTGGCTGGCTCAGATGCACTCAGGGTTTGGGGACCTGCGGGGACACTGCAGGAGGATCCTAAAGGCCTGAGTGGCTTTCAGGGGTCTGTGCCAGGAACCCAGGAGTGTTTAACTGTTTCTACAGATGCCAATGGAACTTTTTCACAGTAAGCTAGCCAAAGTAGGAAAGCACTGGAGAAACAGATAACAATAATAATGGCTCAGCTCCATTAAGTAGCACAGAGTAGCTACTCCACACAATAACAGAGTGAAGTGCAGCTATCAGTTATGGTTTTGAATACACTTCTGCTTTTCTTACCATGCATGTCTGCTGTGAATTGTGCTTGAGACAAAAAGGAGAGGTGCTAGAATTTTGCCGCCGAATGAATGTTAAGTCACGACCTATTTGAAAAGTCTAGCTGCCTGACAATCTATGTTCAGTGGGTATTGACTCATTGAGAGAGCTCCAGAGGTTTTTGAGGGGTTTCATCATGGATGTATAAAGAGAAGTGGATACAGAGTTGGAGACCGGACCCGTCTCTCCTATGAAAGAAGCTCAGTGGCGCATGAAGCCAAAATGGCCTTATTTCAGAGAAAAAAAGTACCCGTATACCGGCCCATAGAGCGTTTTTGTGCTAGTGCTTCAGGGCTGTAAAATATTCTGTACTGGGTATTTCATATAGTAAAAAACATACACCATGAATCGTCCGTTTTGGGAAGCCATCAGAATTCATTTCTTTACATAATGAGTGACCAAGGGGCCCTGTGAGATCTGTGAGTTATGACTGTAGCTTGACTCTGCAGAATGGAGGTCCCGGTGGATGGATGGGATGATGCAGCATGTGACTGCTGTTGTTCTTTTAACAATGACCACGATTGATTCAAAACCTTAACTAACGGGTAGCTTTCGTAACCCTGATCAGGTCCTTTATAAGTTAGTTGCAACGTGAACCAATTTTTTCTTTTAGGTTTGGTTGGACAAAATCTATAGATAATTTGTGGCACAGTAGAGTGTGGATACAGGCACATTCATTATTCAGTGTTAACAAATGGAACAAATGGTTGTAATCTCTCTCCAATACAATTGAGATATCCTCACCTTGCATTCTGTCAGAGGGAATTGAGAGGATACCACATTCTACCTCACCCATATATTTAGCTTTTTATGAGGCCATAAGGTAAAACAAACAGGGCTTTGTTTGGTGGTGACAGGACTCTGCACACTCAAAGTGACTAAGCATGCTGCATTTTAAAAACTGTTCAGAATGTACATGTCAAAGTGAATTTACTCTTCATAGGGTGTACAGTCTGTAAAAACAAGTTGAAATTGGTGACCACAACTTTTTCAAATCAGCTTTACAAAGGAGTTGTTGTTTGAAATATGTGAACACTTACCAGGCAGTGAGGGTGTGAAGCAGTTTAGGATCCAGAATAACCCATTTTTGAGTCACGATTAAATGGCCTCTGCTGCAAAGATGTGGCTGCTTCTTTTTAATCTGTCTTGGCAAGTTCCTCAACTTTATGGAAGTTTAACTCTGACTCCCAGCAGTGACTCATTAACATATTTTATGTTATGTAGCAACTTTTAATAGGAGAGGACTTTCTTCCCTGTCTTTGTCACAGCTCAAAACCCTGAGGTAGCTCCCAAGTAGTTTAAATATATAGCTGCCTGCTATAGTTTAAATCAGGTTACTTAAACAGGAGGGAATAGTGCAGCTCTCTGGCCCTATTTTTAAGCAGTGGATTCATCTACATTCTGTGTTTATAGCGTAGTATTGGTTCACCGTAGAGCACTGGTGCGCAGCAGCAGCATTATAATCACACTGAATACAGTGCTAGTAAATTACTGTGTGGGGGCATGGCAAGCTATAACATAATATGTGAATGTAACATCATATAGTTGATCGACCCACACTCTAAGGAAGATTTTTGTGTCTGGATTTTACTATTGTTAAACGTGGTTAAAGTGAGTCATTACATAGAATACTGGTAGCTAACCAGTCTAACATCTCCTACCAACTTGAGTTAACAACACTGACTAAAGCCCTGTTTCTCTTGTAAACCTACACCCACAAGGCCAACCAGGATGCAATTTATACACATTTGAAATAGCAAATTAAAGCCAAATATCTATTCCATTGTTTTCCCTGCATTTTCATTAGTGGCCGGATGCTGTTAAAGGCTGCGGAGCACTGCAGTCAGTCCATGAATGAGACAAGTGGCTGTGGTTAGTTCAGGTGTCAGTAATAACCATACATACAGAGATAATAACAGCAGAACAGTGGAGGGTATGTTCGGCAAAGGTCAGTTTAACAGAACAGGTGAAGTGAAAATAAGGTTGCCTGCAGGTTGTAAACAGGCTAATGCACGTTATGCTGAAGACAGGGATTCTGTGATTTTATGATAAAAGCTGTATGACGATAGTCTGCTACTCCAATATAATCTATTAGTACACCCTACAACACCACCTGATTATCACCATGGTTATGGGGATAATCTTACATTTGCTGTATAGCTAGACCATTTTTCAATAGTATTGTTGTTGACGCTGCCCATGTTTTGCCCACCAGCTAATATGTGATGTCACCAGTGATGTAAGCTCAGTTGCTTCCATACTGTTTGCAGAGGCTGCAATGCAGGGTGTCAGCCTATTCATAAATACATGGATTGGGTGGAAAATCAAGCTTTTACACACTGTTCACTTGAAGTACATTTCAGGATTTATTGGCCTTTTCCAAGTGTGTATGAAGCCTCTTTCCTCATGACTTATTCAAAGAGTAGCCTACTTCATCATTTGTGACATTTCATCTTTTTCAGTGGATTAAATCACAGTTTAATACCCTATATCATTCCAATGAATATCAAATAGTTGGTGGTTAACATTTCAAGTCAAGTCAATTCATTTGTCTACAGTCCAATATCACTAATCACTGATTTGCTTAAAAAACTAAACAAAAAACGTTTTTAACAGAAAACACCTACAAAGAGATTAAGAGTATAGATCCTACTGCAAGAAAGGAAATACATGCACAAGAAGTTGTGTGTACAAATCCTAACAGGATGAGGATATTACACAAATACAGAACCCTGAACACATATCATTTCCATAGACAGAAGCATTATGAAACACACAGATAAAAGAAAGAGATACCAACACTCTGATATATACGTTTTAGACATTCTGAAGCATTGAGACGAAACTGAGCAAAATAATTGCTGACTTATTGAACGTTGAAGCAAGGTTTTACTGCATGTAAATGGTCTGGAAAGGTTAAAATCCCTGTGTTCCCTCCAGGAACTGCTCCCCAGAGGAAGGGAACATGCAGCATTATAATCAGTGAGCTTTACAGATGTTGGGAGGTTGGTAATACTGAACTTATCGGAATATGTTTCCCCTGTCTCCACTCTTTATGCTAAGCTAGGCTAACCATGCCCTCAAACTAATAGAAAGCCAATGTCCTTAAAGGGCCGATTTATGTTACAGCACAGTAAACAATTAACATAATATAGTTACAATTACAATTACAGACACAATAACAAAAGTCCACGACTTTATCAATAAAGACATATTCGTTACATCCCTCAGTGAGTATTCTTTGCCTCCAGTCTATTCATTTTATTTTAATGGTATGTTGCACTTGAACCTACCACAGCTTGGGAAGTTGGTTTATTATTTGATTCAGGCCTGGGGAGTAACAGATTACATGTAACTGGATTTTGTAATCATGATACAAAAAAGGGTAACTATATTCCCTCACAGTGACATTAGAAAAAGATGTAATCAGATAGTAAAACAGAGAAATGTAAGTGTACACCCAAAGACTTCTGCTTTCAAGGAGATGTTAATTAGGTTATAACTAAAAACAATAATAATCTGATGCAGAGCAATTATGTAATATAATACATTACTTTATATATTATATATTTAAAACGTCTTAAAGTTACAACCGGCCTTGAAGGCAACCATAATGCTAATGTGGCCTGTGATGATATTTAGTTTTACACCCCTGGTCTATAGGCTACTGCCTGAATATGTATATTACAGGTATCCCTCATTGTATTGCACTCACCCTTCAACAGCTTGTAACTTTGTTGTGTCTTTGAAATGTGGGGAGTCCATTCCAGTCCATGACATGTATCCAGGTGTGTTCCACTGTCAGTGTGCTCAGCTACAGGTAGATCCCCCAACATCTCCCCAGGTTTAAAATGTTTTTGTTTTACTTACATCCCAAAATTATTCTGAGTGTTTGTGTGTGTGTGTGTGTGTGTGTGTGTGTGTGTGTGTGTGTGTGTGTGTGTGTGTGTGTGTGTGAGTGTGTGTGCCTGTGTGTGTGTGTGTGTGGTGACTGTGTGAGTGTGTTTGTGTGTGTGTGTGTGTGTGTGTATGTGACTGTGTGTGTGTGTGTGGTGACTGTGTGAGGGTGTGTTTGTGTGTGTGTGTGTGTGTGTGGTGACTGTGTGAGTGTGTGTTTGTGTGAGTGTGTGTGTGTGTGTGTGTGTGTGTGTGTGTGTGTGTGTGTGTGTGTGTGTGTGTGTGTGTGTGTGTGTGTGTGTGTGTGTGTGTGTGTGTGACTGTGTGAGTGTGTGTGTGTGTGTGTGTGTGTGTGTGTGTGTGTGACTGTGTGTGTGTGTGTGGTGACTGTGTGTGTGTGTGTGTGTGTGTGTGTGTGTGTGTGTGTGTGTGTGTGTGTGTGTGTGTGTGTGTGTGGTGTGTGTGTGTGTGTGTGTGTGTGTGCTGTGTGTGTGTGTGTGTGTGTGTGTGTGTGTGTGTGTGTGTGTGTGTGTGTGTGTGTGTGTGTGTGTGTGTGTGTGTGTGTGTGTGTGTGTGTGTGTGTGGTGTGTGTGTGTGTGTGTGTGTGTGTGTGTGTGTGTGAGTGTGTGTGTGTGTGTGTGTGTGTTTGAGGATTATTTTTAGAATACCAGCAGCTGAATCCTCATTAACTCTTTAACATATTTAGATGACTTTTCATTCCGCCCGCTCACTGGTAAATTAACAAGTGGGAGCGTGTGTGTGTTTTGTAGTGACACCACCCAGGATTCATTACATTACAAAATCAATCAGATCTTAAACACTGAGGAGCGAGAATTGCAATAAATGTGTGTGAAGTGTATAACTACCTCTGCAGCACTTCTAGACGAAAATGACAGCAGATTCAAATAAAACAAAATCACATTTACATTCTGAGGAGAGACCTCACGGGTCTGTTCTCTGTATATGAGTGAATATGATTAACCTTAATGTCCACAGAGAAAGAGAACAAACTCCGATATCCAAGTTCCTCTGTAAGTTTGGAACACACTGCCTGACCTTTTCAGGGTTCATTTGATTTTCTCTACGGAATAATTTTGTACTTTTTTCTTGTGCATCTGGTCGGGAGTGACTCTGACCTTTTTAATATGTCTCCCACAATGCGGAATGACCATATAGAAATAAAAACCACATCTGGTTTGGAAATGAGCTGAGATAACTTGCCTTAAAACTGTCAAATGTCTGTTGCTGTTGCCCTTTAAGAACCAGGATAGGGTTTTCTTGCAATATTAAGTGTTTTAAAGGAAATAAAACAGTCATATTTCATGCAACCCTGGACTAGTTTCATTTTAGCAACAGAAAAACATCCAGTCTAGTTTTTGTCTTTGAGTTAGACACATTTCTATCATGCATTGTCCAATCATGCTGTTAGCATCAATGGTTACAGATGTTGTGTTAGCATTAGCATGCCTTTTGGTTTTCCTGGATGTTTTTATGCTGTTTTTCTTGTTTCTTATCTAATTTTCAGTTGAACTGTAAATGCATTTAGTCCCTACATTTTCATCCCAAAAGCATAAATGTTATAGGGAAGCTAACATTTCAAGGGAAATACAATTACTCCAACTGATAAAAAAACAAAAACGAATTGTGCCTCTTAATTTTTTTAAATTTTACTTGGAAAAGGTTCATCATCAGTTTTATTTTACAAACTGAGTCTGTAAGGTCCTCAATGCACTCTTTAGTAGCGTACTTAATGTTCTCTGCTTTTAATGATTATGATTTTTGAATGACTCTAATAACTTCATTATCTTACAAAAGATTCAATTGCACAGGCATCATTTCTGATTATTTCTGCCTGATCATCCCTGAAACTATTACCTGAAACAGTTTTGTTCACTAAAGACTGCATGTTAATGAGGCAGTCCAGATAGTTCATGCCATTTACTTTTGGGAGGTTTTGCACTCACATTAAAAAAGCCTGGTACCACTTTACAGAGAGACTACCCTTATAAAGAGTATACAAATGGTTAGTAATTCATTTATTAATTAGGTTGTGAACACTTTATAAATCATTAATAAGCTTTTATAAGACTTGAGATAAACCGGGCAACTGTGACCGGTTGCTTGCCAAATAGTGAGCCCACATTTATCTGTACTGCTAAGCCTTATATATTGGCTACTTAGCTTAATTCGTCTTCTTCATCAGCCAGCATCCTTGGTATCTGTTGTTCACTGAGTTGATTCTCCCCCCTTGGATGCTGGATGATGAAGAAGATGAAGTAAGCTAGTTAGCCAATATAAGGCTTAGTCATCTTGCCAAATAGTGAGCCTGTGTTGATGTATGAACTATGTTAGAACTGGTTTATAAATGGTCCCTTATAATTAATGACGTGTTTACAACCTAATTATAAACCCTTTATGAATCCTTTATAAGGGTAGTAGTGTTATTGTAAAGTGGTACCAAAAGCCCTGACATGCCCTGTTGACTTTTTGAAAAACGTTGAGTACAGCCACACTCTGTGGCCCTTTCGTTTCCTCTTTTGATAGTAATTGATTGAAAAAAGTTAAAGTAATCTGAAAATAGGTGGGTGCAGTTGGCCCGTTCTGAAATTTAGGTGTGGTAAAGTTAGTGAAAAGAACATAGGAAGGCCATTTAATGACCTGATCACTTTTGAAAAAGGAGCTTTCACGGCTGTATTACAGTATGAATGGCAAGTGTCTTCTAAGAAACCCCAGAGTTTATCACAAGCAGTTCTGTGTTCATAGTGATGCCCTGAGCTTCGCCCTGAAACGCAGTAGTGGACCAGTTCAGGCTTGTCAACCAAAAATAGTCAGAGGACCCCTTAGGACTTTTGTAAAGGCTTTTTCAACGGTATTTTACATTACATTTAATATAACTAACACTTTTATCAAATTGACTTACAATAAGTGCAATAATTCATACACATACAAACTCAGAACAACATGAAAGTGCAGGTATGTCTGCTCCAAATAAGCATAACCCTTTTATTTCTGCAGAAAAATAAGAAAGAGAAGTTGTAAGCAGTAGATGTGAGCGATAGGCACTTTCTGCAACTGGAAGACAGAATAACAGATTACAGAATTTTGCAGGATCAGTTCTGCCAGGACATTCAGTGATGCAATGCAAATGAAAGTTGGTGAATAGAGAGAAGCTTCCAGTGTTTTTTGTTATTTCTGTCTCAGAAGACTAAAATCACATCACCTCTTCTTTGGCGCGATGCCAGAAAACAGCAGGGTCTGCAAACATTCTGAGCAATTCTATATTATCTCATCTTATCATAACTAGAGCACCTTGGCAAGAAAAACAATTACTGTGTGTGTGTGTGTGTGTGTGTGTGTGTGTGTGTGTGTGTGTGTGTGTGTGTGTGTGTGTGTGTGTGTGTGTGTGTGTGTGTGTGTGTGTGTGTGTGTGTGTGTGTGTGTGTGTGTGTGTGTGTGTGTGTGTGTGTGTGTGATGTACTCTCCTGCTATGACCGCACCACGTACTCTGTGACGTGCTGCTGGCCACCCTTGGCAGCGGTGATTGTGTGATTCGATGGGAAAAGCCGGTTCTCCATCCCTTTGTGGAAGCTTGTTTTTCAGCAGGGTGTTGGTTTTCAGCCTCTTTGAACTCTGTCATGGGGGATGTAACTGAATTGAAACCCAGCACCTTATCCAGAATAAAGACCAGAGGGACTCAACAATCCTACCTCACCAGAACAGTGTGTTGACGCCGTTGCTGTTGGTGCTGTTTGTGAGGGAATATTTATGAATTGAACAGAATGAAATGTTGAAGTTAAACATTTTGTGTAGATAAATAAATACAATTATTGCTCCAGAAACAAATACGGATTAGGACTGAGCATCGTAGAAAACAAATGATTCAACTTTCGATAAATCAACTATGTACTGAACATGTTGCTATTTTTCAGATTTTTTGAAAGAAATGATTGTCCTTAAAGTAAAGAAACGTGCATCCCCTTAAGAGTATGCATGAATCAAGTAAAAATAAATAGCAATCTTTCAGTTAATTAATGAATTATTGTTTTTTTGTCCTGAGCATTAGATGAAAGTACATACTATTCAAAAAGGACCCATAATAAATGAATATTGATCATGGTTGTAAATATAGAACGGTCAGATTGGAAAGATTATTACCGGTATATTTATTTTTGCCCCAGTGCTAGTAGAGAAGAAATGAATGATTAAAAATAAAACAAAGAGTAACGTTGCCAAACCACGTGTTGTAAAATTATAAATGCCATTATCTGATTTTTATATTGGCTATTTGCACAAATCACCCTAATTTTTCATGTTTTAATTCACTAAAAACATAATTGACCATAAATGTAATTTACCAGAAAATGAAAAAAATGTAATTCTCTCTTTTGAATCAAACCTTTATTCATTTAGCAGAGCCTAACTGATTTAAAACTCATCTGCAGCAGTGTTGGCAAATCCCAACCTGTCTTTAAACATGCTCTGAGGGTGTATGCTTTATGGGTTATGATCAATTATCTACACCAAATTGGTTGATGTGTTTTACAAGAGGACAACATGTCTATCCTCTTAATCTAGACTCTTGATTTGGATCTTTCAGTGTACTTAATATTTGCATTTAACTTTCAAAATTCAATATTTTCAAAAATGTATTTATTCCTATGTTTTCTTAATTTTGCCATATACTGCAGGAAGAAGTAATATTGGAATGCATTTTTGCTAGTATATTGTGCACCCTTATATTGTGTTCCCTTATTTGTACTTTAGCAGGATAGAAAGACATTTGTATTTAAATGTGTTTTGCCACAATGAATAATCAAGATGAATAAGCATGATCTAAAACTCTCAGCTTAGCGAAGCAGCCATTCTGTTTGCCAGCTCATGGAGCCCTATTGGTCCTTTGCCGATTTGGACAATTTTGGAGTGACTTTGGAGGTTATTGAGGATGTTGAATCAATTTTGACCAGAGAGTGGCCCTATTTGTACTTCCTGTGGGCTGATTATGATGAATTTTCGGTTGTTTTGAAAGTTTTAGCTGACTCAAACTTTTGAAAACTTTGAAAACTGCCACTTTTGAATCTAAAAATGCCAGAAATTGATTCAGTATCCTCAATAAATTTTTTTAAAAATGTTCCTTATCAACCAAGACATGTGTAAGCTATTGTCCTAATGCTTACTAGTGCAACTTATGTAATTGCCCAACATATGCAATTTAGCATACAGCAGTTTCTATTTATTTATTTAACAGGCCGTGTGCCTACATATAAACATTTCTGTAAATGTGCCAGAGTTAGCCAAGAGTTTATTTTTCATCTGTAGTCCAAATTAGTCAAATTTCTTAAAATAACAAGCAAATACAATCAGTAAAAACATACAGAACACAATACGGTAAATGCTAAAAAAAAAATACTCCCAATAAAACAATTCATACATATTACACAAGGCAGTGCAGACAGACTGAGGGTTGTGCAGTGGATTGTATTGACAGAGCTGATTCCTCACTAACCATGTTTTATATGGGATTTAAATAAGCTGAGTGTATTCTGTTCTCTGATTGTTGCTGGGATTGAGTTCCATTGATGAGCAGCTTTAACAGAACATGTAGATTGACTGAAATAACTTTACCTGAGTGGAAAAATACAATCTCCTCTCACTGCACCTCTTGTTAGTGTATTTACAGTTGAGAGAGGTGCGGTAAGGCTGTGGATTATCTTGAGCAGAAGGCAAGCTTTTGCATGTTTACTGATGTTTTCCCAGCTCAACAAGTTGTATATTTTAAGTATTTGGCAGTGATGAGTATGAACAGATTTCTAGTCAAGTATTTTGTTTGTACAATGACTCCAGTGGTTTTAAAGTGGTTGTACTGGCATGTGACCAGGTTGTTAAACAGTAGTTTGTATGAGAGAGAATACAAGTATATCAGAGCTGCCTCTTTTGACATGTAATCTCTGGTAAACCTGAAATTGGGCTGGGGAACTGTACTACACATTTCTATCATAACACTTTGGAGTACTCATCATGAAGTGCATGAATATGCTTCACATTGTCTCATGACATGTTGTACTTAGCAACTGAAAGGGTGTTGACCTACAGTTTAAAGTTTCTGCCCTCAGGAACACTTTTGTTCCATTTTACAGTCATTACTCTTAATAACAGCCTTTCAATATGCTGAATTTACTAGCTGTAGCACACTGCGTGTTTTGTAGTATCTTGAGCAGTTGAACTCTTAACAATAGGCCTATATAGAGACTGCACATGTCTGCAGTTTCCTGGTCACACATGTAGAAGCCATTAAAAGTCCATGTCAGTTGTGTTCTCACATTACTGGAAATGTTCTGTTTGGTTTAGGCAAGGGTGGTGCCTCGGTAGAGCGTACAGTAGGAACAACATCACCCAGAATACACTGTCAATAGCAGGTTGGTAATTTGGTCATAAACAAGCACTTGCCGTTTATTGAAAATCTAAGTGTCTTACAAACCTGTAGTCCTCTCTCCAGATAGACATTTTCATTGGCGTCTTAAAGGAATAATCGTTCTTTTTCAGAGTTGGATTTTTTTGTGTGTTTTCCTTCGGTTTTCACAAATATAAAAAATGTGAATTCTTTATAGATTGAATTAAAGCAATAATACATTTTTACATGAACTACTTGGTGGCGGGTTAGCGGGTCATGACTCAGGTTAAAATAAATACCTTTGTTATGTAAAGTGAGCTACAGACGCCATGCGACTACAGTAACTGACGTAGCGTTACGTGATATTTCATTGTCTGCTACTTTTGGCTTCACATGTAAAGTGGTCTCCACGGTGAATTACCAGAGTGTAGGAATACTCTGTCACAGTAAAAGTCCTGCATTCTAAATGTTCCTCCAGTGAAAGTAGAAAGTACTCTCATCTAAATGTACCTAAAGTAGCGACAGTAAAAGTAGTCATTGTTTGATTGGTCCATTTCAGAATAATATCTCTGATATGTTTTATAATCATTGATCATTAAAGTGTTCTCAGAGCTGGTAAAGGTGCAGCTAGTTTGAATGGCTTTGTATACTGCAGGGTAGCTGCTGAATTTACTCAGGTGAACTAAAGTCTGATTTAAGGGCTGATTATATTTACCATCATTAATCCAAATCTGAAAAGTAAACTAAAGGTATTAAATTCATGTAGTGGAGTAAAAGTACAACATTTACCTCTGAATTGCAGTGGAGTAGAGGTACAAAGTAGAACACAATGGAAATACTCAAGTAAAGTACAAGTAACTCGTAAATGTACTTCACTACAGTACTTGGGTAAATGTTCTTAGTTACTTCCCAACTCTGATGACCCCTATATCCCTATCCCTTTCCTTGCAGAGTTCGTTGCCCTTAATGGCTCTAAGAAAGCGAAGCAGAGCAGTTAGCAGGAAAAAGACCTTAAGGTTTGGATCCAAACAGGGCAGGGTATAACAAAGCAACATTCAACAACAAACAAGTATCTGACAAACAGTAAAACCACAACTGAAATACATGCAGAACTAATCACAAGGACCAGATACAGATAGGCAAAACACAAGGGCAGCAGGTGACAATAACCAGGTGGGAAAACACAGAGACAGGAAATAATAACACATATCTCAGGGTGTGAACAATTTTCAAAATAAAACAGGAAATGCTTACAGATCATGACAACTACGTCCATTTCTATCCTCCTCTTATAATGAGAAGGATGGGTTTTCATTACAGTTAGTCTAAAGCCTGGTACACATAACCTAATTCTCTCAGAGATAGGGTTCCCTAACAAACTTAGGCAGATTTCTTTCAGTTTCAACAAATTCAACAAATTTCCACATAGCATTTTGGTACTGAATCTGTGTTTTCATATCATTTCACCTGGCAGTTGTTCACATTTGCTCAGCTAACATGACTGTGGGTTTCACTGCATTTATTGCATGGCTCTTACTGATTATGAGCACTTCAACAAGCACACTTGAGAGACTGGAAATAGGTACTGTTGCCACCTCATGACAAAATCACCAGTGCTGATAATAGCTCCTGATCAATCATATGATCACACAAACCCAGAAATAGAATCAATAGAACAGTCTTATGATGGATGGTGATCTCTTTAGGTATGCACTTATAGGCTGCTTTACATTTTCCATGAAGTGGAACACATGCTTCCAAACAGAGCTGCTATCTATGACTAATATGTATTGACATACAGCCATAACATTAAACTTCCAAATTACTTCCTTTACAATGACTGAGGGTTGTCATGTCATGTTGTCTTATGCCCTCAACTCCAACCATGGACAAACAGTGAGACTGTTTCAGAGAAAGTCACCACATGTTCGTGTGAGGACAGGTCCGAGATAGGAGGACAGTCTCGATGCTTATCTTACATTTTCACTCCAAGGCTTTACTGTTGTATCTTGAGCATGTTATCTGGTTTTGTGTTTCGATAGCTGAAGGACCTCCTGCATCTAGATAAGTCTCTGTCAACAAAAAAAGAAATGAATTTATTGGTTCACTGTCTGCGGTTAGCTGAGCTGCCTCTAGGCTGGCAGTGTGGTGTGGACCACAGGATAGCTCCACACTGCTGCTGATCTGAGTGGGGGGGGCTTTCCTTCTAGACTATGCCACTGTCTCTGCTTCTAAAAGTGAAAAATAACACTTCTTACAAATACAAACTAGTTAGCAGGGTAGGGAGTCATTAACTAGTTACCTGTAAAAAAGTGTTATCATTATCCTAATCTAAATAACACAATCAAAAATAAATGTATCCTGATTACTTTCTGTTACTTTTGGATGACCTCAATATCAAATGCAATGCTAATAAATACAACATATTAGAAATATCAATGAGATGCTTTTTACTTAAGTGTATTAAGTGATTTAAAAAAAATGTATTTAACAGTAATCGGATGACCTCATTTTGCATTTAACTGTAGGAAATGATAGTTACCTTTATTTGGTAACCTGTTAACGTAATCCTCTCACATGTAATCCTGTTCCCCCCAAGCCTGACGTTATCTCAATTACTCTATTGGACACAGGACATTGTATGAACAGTTGCTCGTGGTGGCTAATATTTACACTTAAGATATATGTATAAAAAAAGTGCTTGGCTTTTGTCCGTTGGCAGATCTTGCCTATCCTTTAAAGACCACAGTTTTCGGCATGGAGGTCAGGTGTGTTGGTGTAAAGGTGCTCATGCCAATTGGAAAAATGTGTGGAAGTGAGACTGGACTGTGACAAAAGCTGCATAACTTCTAAACAAATTCATGGCCCAAATCATACATTGCTTTTCATACTCTTGTGGGAGGCAGAATTGTGTGTGCATGCATGTCAAAGTGAATGAATATGCTCATTGTAGCAACTAGAGTTACTTCAACATTGCCATGTCATCACATGTTAAGTTCTTTTGGCTATACTTACACATGAAATAGACACAGAGCAATATTATCATTCATGTTTGTGACCTCCTTAGCTTTAATCTACAAAAAATATATTGTTTTTTAGCTGCTAGATTCTTTGCTTTGTTTACCAGCTCCTCTCTGCCTGTGTCTTGCTGTTTGCTGCTCAGCAGGAGGTGCACAGCGGCTTTTTCAGAAGTTCTTTTCAATGTAAAAGCCACAGAAACCAACGCAGTAAAGCTATGGGAAGTAGAATCAAAGTGACAAACAAATGGATGCAAATAGATGAAAACTAAAACACAGAGAAGAGAGTTTTTACTCCTTGTTAATCATAGTATGAACAACTATAATGGCACCCCTCTCCTCCAGCGTACTTATTCTCTCTGCCATCTGCCCCCGCTGACCATCACAATATAATTTATGTAACCAATATGTAAAATGTTTTAGAAAAGCAGAATTGCCACTTTTTTAATCCCGCACAAAAGTTGACTTTCATTTCCAGGAGGAATTCTTGCAATTGGCTTGTTACAAGGACAATACCAATGGTCTACCTCAAGTTGAAAGAAAATCTGGAGGGAACACAGGGATTTTTGTCTTTGCCGGCTATTTACATACACAACAACCTATAGAACACACTATAGGAAAGGGAAACCCCAAAAGCATAATAGGGCCTCTTTAAAGAGTATCCCAACTATATTTTATATAATCATTGGAAGACTAAACATACCCTGAGCCTTTTAAGCTGTGAATTAAAGCAGCTCTGTGTCATATTTGACTCACTCCCCTTATGGTGTTTTGAATGAATGGGCGAGACACTTCCGACAGAAAGCTTGCTTTGGAATTAACGCGTCACATACCAACTATAGTCAAACACACACCTCTTCCTGAGCCCAGGTGGAGTGTGTCTATGTGGGTTTGATGGGAACATGCCCTGACCTGCAGCTCAGCCAATCTGACCGCCAAGCCTTCCCAACAGATCCCAACACGTCCTGCAGCCAGCCCACCACATCTAGCTAAACATGACTCACTCCCCCACCACACACAGCACATTGTTCAGTCCTTCTCAGGGCGGTGGATCACATACACAACATTAAAGCATTCGACTTTGAAAGCTGATTTGAAGGAGCCTTTCAAGCTGAGAGGTAAATACTTTTCAGGGTTTATACAATCTGTATGTGGGTGGGAGTCCATGAGTGATAGCGGAAGGAGGTAAGGTGGGCAAACAAAGGAAGTTTAGAGAGGTGAGGTGATTCTGAGGTGTGGTGGAACATGCCGGCAGCTGTCATGTTCCAGTGTGCGTAGACTGAAGTTTTGTCTACTGCGAACGCATGTCTTGAAAGGCTTTGGAGATTCATAGAATGTTTTATTTCAACATTTAAAATCCCTTAAGTTTCTGTTTTATTCTTTCCCTCCCATCTTCTCTTTCTCTGTTAGCTTCTGCCTTCAGGTGTCATTTTCCCACAGCTCTATAAATTATTTAATATGTGTGATGTGGGCTTCGATATATGGATGAAATAACATCAGTGGTATCTGAGGTCAAGTGAAGTTGGAGGGAGCCCTAAGGGGGCCTGCAGTGACCCTAAGTGACCCCTAATATCTGCACATAACAAACCACGATGCTATTTGTACACTAATATAGCTCGATATTTTGAGCTATATTTAGTATCTATATGCAGCTGTTATTGACTACAATTTCTCCACCTGTCATGTGATGGTCATGTGAGCCTCATTGATTACATACAGTCTATTACGCAACATATGTATACAACATTGGTTTGTTGTGTAGGACATCAAGGGAAACTCCTTATGTGAAAAATGCAGGTGTGTGTGTGTGTGTGTGTGTGTGTGTGTGTGTGTGTGTGTGTGTGTGTGTATGTGTGTGTAGGGGAGGCCTGTGGAGCTTATGTTACCATTATTTACTCCTGTGTTGGGGTCAGTGATGATTTGCACACTGAATCATTGGGTCACAGAGCCACTGCAGCTCAGATAACTCAATGTTTTGCTGCTTTAAACTGCAGTCTCTATATTGGCCACTAGGAGCTGAGTCCATGTGGTAGGAATATAGTTTTCTATAATTCATATTTTCATCGCTAATAATTGTTAAATACAATCCCCAGAGAGTGGTGCATGCAGGAACGAGTTCCAACAACCGAATATGAGTTTCCCCTCGTATTATTTGTTTTTTTTAACGTGTGGTTAAATGCCTTTAACAAGATTTGTGGTTAACACAAGCTGAAGAGTTTTGAGTGTCCAAAACTTCTATGTGTCAAAAATACTGCGTTCGCTTACACATAGACCTACAAAACGTAATCACGCCGACACGCGTCCATCTTTAGCTCAGTGGTGCCGATGTACAGCCATGCGACCGTTATGTAGTTTGTTTATAGCCTGACGCAGCCATTTACTGCTGGAGATTGCAAATACTCTTCAACTGGTGTCAACATGTTGAGATTATTTACTGAAATCAAACGGGGGAATCCCCTTGCTTTTTGCTGAGCGAGCACTTGCCATGCTATCTTTGCAGTCTGCGTACAAAAATATGTCATCACTGAACCACTGTATTAAAAGCAATTTCATATTTAAAATGTTCTACCAATGAGAACATTACAGCAGCCGAAAGGAATTTTATTTTATGAGATGTGATCATTATAAAGTAAAAATATATATTTTTGTATTGGTGGCGCTGCAAGAAAACCTGATCATTTTCCTCAAAAAAACAACAGCACAGGATACACTGCATTTTGATTTCCACAGTTCCTCCTGCAAAGAACCTAACATTGAATGGCTAAGAGTGAAGTGAGTTGAAAATGCTTTCTTCACAAAAATATCCCAAAATAAGTTGTTGACTCTAGGACAAACACACAAAGATCAAATGGGTTAGTACAACCTAAGGTCACTGATACAACAATGTCATGATCTGTCTGTGTTTTTCTGTTTTATTTTGAAAAGTGTTCACCCCCTGAGTTATGTCTGTTTTTACTTCCTGTTTCAGTGTTTTCCCTCCAGTTTTATTGTCTGATTCTTTTCACCTGGTGCCTTTGTGTTTTTCCTCCCAAGCCGTGTCTTGCCTTGCCTTGTCTCTAGTCTTACATGAATTTAAGTTCAGCTTTTTGTTAGTAGTTGTCAGATCCTTGTTCTGTGTGAATGTGTGAATATCCCGCGTCCACATAGTGTCTTTCAAACAAACCGCCATCGTAGACATGATGGATGTGATCAAGGCACAGGAAATAAGAACCAACACATCCCCTCAACCATCCCATAACATCAGTTTTTTCTTGAGGTCCAAACACATCCAGAATACACATTCTTACCAATAACAGAGGCAGTTTGGGCCATGAAAGTGATGCTGATGTAGGCAATGGTTTCTGGACTTTCCCCATCCTTTGGATCTGTAGTCAAGCATAGGCAAAAGTGTCCCAACGAGGAGGACAAAAGAAGATCTCAAAAGAAAGCGTGATGTATATTTAAACAGTAATGATTATACAGGAAGTAAACCAAAGCAAACTAAAGAAAATAAAAGCCAAACATTTCGATAAAAAAAAGAAAGAAATCTGGGGTTATATTGAAGTCTGTATATAAAAAGGGAAAATATAATTGCTACCTTCTTTGATATACACTCACTTGTTATGTGTGTTTTGCCCTGTTTACCTGGAATTAAAGGTATTTTTAGTTTTGGGTCCATCCTGCTATGCTCTCAACCTTGTCAAATACATTAAAGGGTTAAACCAAAACTCTACATAATGTGATTTTCTGAACAGAAATGGCAAAACGTTTAATATCTGTCTTTGTCTCTCTGCTGTAGGTGAAGCAGTCTGTGATTATGTTCAGAACCGGAGGACTAATCAATTTTCTCGAGTGACACCATTCATCACAAACTGCCCTTGCCAGAGTGTTTTCTAGTGGAATGTAAAGGACACTTCAACCACGACAACATTTTGGATTGGATTTTAGGATTCCTCCCGTTTTAGATCAATCTAAACTGACCTGGTCAAACATTTTCCAATACAACTGGACTTAATCTAGAGTAATCTCTCAGACTACATTTGCTACGGATTCCGAGGATTTTATGGAATGTATTGACCAGTGAGCTACAATATTCCTTGAACTCCATTTTTGGTTACTCTTAATATTTTAGAGGCACTGACAGACAGAATCTTGGTGGTGTCAGGGCAGCAACAACACCTCTGAGGACGTGTGTGTTATCCATCAGCAGTAATGGAGTCTGTGGCAGCCCGAATGGCCATGGATACCGACTCGCCCAACCTCTCTCTGAGGTCCAGGACTACCGTCACCACGGATAGAGATTCTTATGTGAGCACTGCCAGCCTTCCCTGCAGCCACTTCCTGTCCGCCAATGTCATCAACGTTGGTAAGTGTTGCATCCGTGAGCTGTGGGAAAGCCATGCGTGGTGATGAACGCTTGTGTTGTTGATAAGAAATGACAAAGTGCTGGAAGTGTGAGGATGTTTTGCTGAGTTTCCACTGGCTCGCTGGTGCCGTGTAATGCTGTTTTACCTCATGCTTGTTGTTCGTTGGCTGAAAATGATTTGGCGTACAGCTTGCCCTTGATTTCAACTAATTTGCCTTGAGTAAATTAGTTGAAAATGTGATTATCTTATTGATGAACGCAGCACAAAGGCTTGTTTGAAGGTGATGTCAGGTGGTACAGAAGAGATGATTACATGAAAAAACTTGTGAAAAAAACTTCAAAATGAGGGAACAGGACGTTGTAAATTGCTGACTCATTTCAGTCCCTACAGAACTCAATTGAACCTTGGCATTACTCTTGTTTTACAATTTTAATGATGCTGCTACCCCCACTTCCACAGTTAAATTGCTCTCTGGACTGCTTCCATTGGAGAAGATAAAAAAAAAATCCTAAATATGTAGTGGAAGTTTCGTACCACAGACTTTTATTTCAGAGCCATCAGGTACAATCTTCCTTTCCAGATGCTGCTCATCCACTTTCAATACTGACTGTGAAATGTGGTCCGTATGGGACCAAAGTGTGTCTGTGCATATTTCTTTCGTTGGTGAATAAGCTCTCTGATTGATTCTCTGGTCTTTACAAATATTAGCTGATGTTCAGAAAATGATGGTTGAATTCAACTGCTTTTTAAGCACTAAACTGTCAATTCCTGCTGCCAGGTAGTTCTGTTGTTACAGTTCAGAATGTGCTTTACCTTTTGGATTATCCATTTGGCAAGTTTCCAAATGTTGCATTGTATCTTAATCAAGCAAACAGATTTATTCTTGTCACAGAGTTGGATCGAGTCCTAAATAATGAAAGGATTACAAAGGTCAGGAAGCAGCGTGTGTGTTTCTGGCCCGGCTGAGTGTGTCGCTCTGCAGACCCTGAGAGAGCGGCTCACTCTATCTGTCTGCATGGCTGAAAAGGACACACATGTCATTCATCAGAGAGCGTTTGGTGCAGAGCTGAGCTGCACGAACACAACAAATGTACAACCAAAACCTTTACAATTAGATGTATTTTCTAAGGGTGAATCACACAGGTCTATATCGGTGAAGTTTGACATATTAGTAAAATGTGAAACAGTGAACATCGTTCCAAACTGAGTTATTACAAATAAGAGAATAAATGAAATAATAAGTTAATAAATATTTTAGTTTAATTAATTGTTTTTTTCCCTGTTTCAGCAATGTGCTTAAACATATACAAATAAATAGATGGATAACAATAGACTGATCCAAATTATAAAATAATTTAGTTTCTTTGATTGGGAAATATTTCCTATATTATCTGCAGCTAACACAACTAGATAAAACATATAAAATAAAAAAATAACACAAAAAAAGTAACATTTATTTCCACACACAATAATAAGTAAATGCATTTGCAAATGAATTATTGAAACAAATAGTAAAATATCTTTGTTGTTGAGAACTATACATGTGTTAAGCTGCTATTTATTTTTCTATTTCCCATGTTGCCTTATGGCCACCATATATTTACTTTAACAGGGCTGTAATGAGGTTATGGGTCACCAGCAGGGCTCTAAATTGTCCTTTCACTCTCTTTACGTATGGCTCAGGGAGACAACCCATCAGTCGTTAGTAGCTCGGGGTGAATAGATAAAGATGAGAGAAGAAGATAAGATAAAACATATTTGACTCCAGGGAAATTACTGTGCAGGAGTTACAATTCAAATTAGGAAGAGTCCAGAATAGTCTCAGATAACCTGACAACCTGAAAATGCCAAAAAAACAAAACCGTATGCATGTATATGAATAGTACACAGTGATGATAGGATCAGTTAATAAGGAGAGGTTTACCTGACTGTATATTCTATACATATTTGGAGACAGATCCACTTTCCAGTTTGAGTAAATTGCAGTGGCTTTTCGATATCCATTTTTCGATTTTATTCTATTGACCAGTCATGTGCTCTACAGCCTGCATTGATTGACATGAGCCCCTCTGATGGGTTTGGAAGAATTTGGTGATTACAACAAACACTGGCAGTTAAAAGAGCCTTGCCTCGCTGCAGGCTGTTTCAGACGGACAAGAGAGGGTCAAACTGAGTTAAGTCGATGGCTGGTCAATGATTGGTCACTTGTTTGTTTTCTTGCGGCGTCAAACACAATTAGCTCAAGTCAGTATTGTTGTGGACTGATGCACATGAGTGAAGAAAAGACAGATGAAATCATAAAAAGAATCTAGAGGCTGAAGAGTATTTCACGTTTGATTTAGTAGCTCTTCAATTACTTCTCCATGTTAAGTGTCGAGGACCTTAAAGAGGACATAATCTGCTAATTTTCAGCTTCATATTTGTATTTAGTGTCTCTACTTGACAAGTCTCCATGCTTTAAAGTTCCCCTATTATGCAAAATGCACTTTTTGGTGTCTTTTATACATAAATATGTGTCCCCGGTGTGTAAGGAGACTCACAAAGTGTCAGAAAATACAACCCTCTCTCTTTTCCTCCTTACCCAAATCTCTAAAAACGGGGGTACAAACGAGCTGATCCAGATTTGCTGCCGTTATGACGTCATATCGGAAATGTGGGCTGGCTTTACATTGAACTCCTGGCAACGTCCCGCCCATGTGACACGTCCCAACCTATCGTCTCCAATATAGAGTCTCGAGCTGAATCCCCTCCGCAGCCCCTCTGTGTGTCTGTGTGTTCAGCAGGATGTCTGCAGGAGGGACTTAGAGTTGTTGTAAATATAATACATATAATGTCTCTGTTCTAGTGGTAAACACTGAGAAGTGTTTCAGAAATAATGCTGGATGTAGTTTTGAACATAAAATGGCGTTTAATCACGGCAGTATTTATCTGAGTTTCTCCGTTAGAAAACTCTCTTCAGAGGAGAGATCATGACGCTCCAAAGGGGCGTGGCCAGCAGCAGCTCAGCTCAAAACACTTCACAGACAAGTTTTGTATAGATATTGCCCCACAATATATTGTTGAAATATAGCAGAATAGGAGATCTTTAATGTTCAAACAGCTCTTTATTTTTCTCATGCTGCCTGTGCTGTAGCGCCTCTTTTCACCCAGACTGCTCTGATTGGTTAACTGGCCGGCTCTGTTGTGATTGGTCAATCACTTAGAGATTTGTCGGAAATGTCCCCCCCCTAAGCAAATCACATACAATGCGTAGGGAACTTTGGGATTTTAGCCTTTGCAGACCATTTAGAATCAGAATAAAGTTTATTGCCAGGTACACATACAATACATTTGATTTGGTGGCTGGTGGTGCGATCATAAACAATCTAACAATATAAAGGTTGTACTGTCCTCACGAAGGTGTGGGAACCCAGCTAGACAGTGAGCTAAACTTTCCTTTATCCGTGATGCAGTCTTTATTGAAATTCTTCACAAAATCACAAAGTCAGGAAAGTGAAACTAAAAATAAAACAATGAGAAATATAATTAGGTTCTACTTGGTTGGAAAGTTAACATACATCAACTAGACAAGCTAAGCTAATGACCTTGACATTCACTGTTGACTGCAGTGCCTAAACTGACCTGTAGCTAACATTTAGCTAACATCTTCAAAAAAATCGTTTTTAAACCATTTACTTTTATAAGTGCTTTTTAACAACATGAATTCGACATAAACTATGAAATTATAAATTACAACAAAGTTTAACAACATTAAGAAAGGAATACATACAAGTGATGCCTCTGCTGGGGCAAATGAGTCCGCGTTTCGTGAGAAGGAGCCCTTTCACAGCATGTTAACATTAGCTAACCTTGCTCCAACTAACTTCCAAATCCCTACTTCCTGTTTCTAACACTGTGACATTATGTCAAAATAAAAGTATTCCTGCTAAATGAATTTCACATTAAATAAAAGTCCCAAAATGTTTTATATCTGCCTGAAGGCAGCACAAAGGTAATAAAAAGAAGCATTTTTTCTTTCTTTTTTTACTTAGTTTTTATTTCAGATTCAGTTTCATTATATATACCTATATGTTAAAAGAAGTATTTAAAAATATATATTTAGCATTAAAAAAGAAAATGCTAAAGACAAGTACTTACACCAAATTTAAATTAAAACAAACAAAGAACCTTAAAAGCTAAAAGAAACAACACACTAAGGACAATGGAAATATGGCAATATAAAGCAATCTACAGTGAATTGTATTTTGAAGTGGAGGGCTGTGCAGACGTGTGCATGCACTCAAACCTATACAACACACTACAGGAGAGGGAAAACCACAGAAAGCAGAATAGAGCCTCTTCAAATTAATTACCTTGGTAAGGGTCACTGTATAGGTTGATATGTTGAAAATCATCAGTGACATTTGTCAGGCTCTGGACAATCCAATGTAAGTAAAATGATTTCAGATGTAAGTTACCTGCTCAGCAGCTCAGCAGAGGCTATCTCAGCGTATCTGCTCTCAGCCTTTATGACCGGGATGGGCTTTCCTTTAGGCTGATGCCTTTGCATCCCTAGCTTCATAGCCTTTGGCCCTTGCCTCCCATCTCATTCTCTTCTTCAAGATACCTATTAGCCGCTTGATCAAACACAAAGGGTTTAGATCCTGCCAGAAGCATACGGTAAGAGGAGCACACAAGAGGCATCTCACACACATTTTTATCAAGCATGACTGAGAGATACACTTGAGTTTTAATCTACACACAAATCCCTCCAGCAAAACCACTGCATAGGCTGATTGCTTTGACTCCCCAAAGGACATTTGTGACTGTTGACGGACAGCAGCAGTTTCAAACACATGATTTTATTTAATATTGAGAAACATAAAATTACATTTTGTTTAGGTTCAGGCGAAAAACAGGACATGGCTACATGATGTAAAATGCAACATTGAGTTTGATTTCATTTAGTTATGTACTAAGATAGTAGATTTAGTATCATAATCAGGGTCATTGCCAAGTAGTTTTTGAACATAATAGGAATTTTCTTTAGCGTATAATGGTGCAACATTAAGGAAATTGAAATGTAAAGCAAGAGATGTTTCCTGTTTCACCCTGCGTCACAATCTCTTGTTGACCTATCCCCCCCAAACACACACGCACACACCTTTTATTTTATTGCTTTGTATTACTAATCAATATCCTTCTCTACTTCCATCATAATTACAAGTGATACCAGAGGGTGTGATTAACAACAGACATAGCAGGGATGAATGCGGGTTCTTTGGGGCTTCCAAAGGAATTCATGCCAGGCTGCAGGTGTTGGAAGCTGGATGGAAAAACGCACCCCATTTAGTCTCAGCTGCGGACTGATGCTGCCTTCAGATGCAATTAGAAACCATCTGCTCCTATCTGTATTTCCTCTCATTAGTGTTCGCTATTTTCTTCTGTCTGAAAAATGCAATAAAATGTCATGTTAAAATAGAAAATGGAAACCATGTGTGAGTGTGTGTACTGACAGTTAGTGCTGCAGTAAGCTAATATGAGTTATTACAATAATGATAATGAATGACAAAGATAAGCGACTGTGATACATTTAAGGCTCGGCTACATGTATCAATAATTTCATCAATTAAATAAAAAAACAAGTTAACAATACTAAAAATCCTTTGACACATTCACTACTTGTTTCCCCCCGGAAGAAACATCTGGTTAAAGTTGTGGTGAAGTGTCAGTTGATGATATACTTCACCATGAAACCACACCCAAAACAATGCAGAAGCAAATGTGACTGCTCTCTAAAAACTTGAGAATGGTCCACCTTAAGATTCAGCCCACCTTAAGCTGCAGCTGATGTTGTGCTGCAAACTGTTGCTAACAGGTTCATGTCTTTTGTTTTTCCAACCAAATTGAGATTTAACCACACCCACTCCTGCATGATGAAAGCATTGACGCGGGTTAAGAGTGTCACCGTTGGCGTTTTCACCCCACGAAATATGAATTTGACAGCTGCATTCACTTGCCCAAGACGCTGTTACCGAGGCAGATGGAGCGTGGGTACACTCAAAAAAATATGCAGAAAGCGAATACTTTAAGTATTTTAATTACATGTACATTTTGAATTCAATTTTATTACATATGTTTAATGTCAATACTCACATTCAGTACGATGTTTTTGTATTACGTTGACTTAATGTGAAATAATTAAGTAACTAGCCAGCATTGTGAAGGGCAAACCGTTCATGTTCAATAACGTAATCTAATATGATAAACTGTAGTAATTGTCTTACATTCAGTTCATATTCAACATATTCACGTTGTGTACAATTGCTTGAACAATTACTCTTTATCTGACAGATTTCAGTTATATTTTATCTGAAAATATTGCTTCATATTTATGTGGGCCAAGAATCAGTTTTTTTAGTGTAGGGCAGTTAGCTAATTTACAGGAATGTCTGTCAATTGGGAAAAGTATTTTGAGCCCAATAGCGGCACGGACTGACACAGCAGTTGTAGTTGCACCCTTTGGACATTACTAAAACGTACTTATGATGACCTTGGGGCTTGTTTGCCCTTCACCTTGTCAGCAGGTGGTCTTCAGGACTTAGCATGTAATCACAGACAAACTGCACACACTGCACAGCTACCTACTGCTGTCATCATACAAACTGCACACACTGCATAGCTACCTATTGCTGTCATCATACTAACAGCACACACTCGGTGCGGGCAGATGGAGATGATTTCCTGGGGGTATGGTGGCAGATTTACAGTTTTAACAACTGTTTTTTGCACACAAGACAGCTGTCAGTTTGTTGGAGCAGTTCCACTTAAATACTAATTGCACATGGGTATTCTCATTTAAATTGCAAAAATCAATATGAAGCTAGACACTTTTTGATGTTGCTCTGTTTTCTGGGAACCTTTATTTTAAAACTTTGCCTCGTTTCTTTATCACTTTCCTTTCTGGTATTTAATTTGCAGCACATTTCCTTTGTTGTATTTATTTTGGATTCCCATTTGTCTGGTTGACTTTTGCATTGTTCCTGAAGCTGCAGTGTGGCATTTGTTTTTAAGCCAGTGTGTTTGCCCTTGTCGGCCCTGTAGGGATTAAGTGAAACACACAGTGTGTTAGTTCATGGTAATAAAGAAACATGTCATCCAGTGGTACTGTGTGGCTCTCTGATGTGTTTTTAACAATACACTGGAGCTCTAGGCACAAAGGAAGAATATATCTCAGGCTTGCAACGCTTGCAAGTAGTATATAAGTTATGGTTTATCATTTGTCTTTTGTTTGGCCTTTTCAGTTAAAATAATCAGCAGAAAGTGGGAAATGCAGGGCATAAATTTGGACTTGAAGTACAGTAAACACGAAATGGATGCTACATGTTTAAATGTTGGTATAAATTAAATACATGGCGGTTTTGAATACTGTCCTCTAATATTCAGTCAGAATAAATTGATAATGAGGTTTCTGTACATACCGTCTTTAGATTATCAAAAGTCCATTTTTATTTAGAATTTCCGCATTTTGACTTTGTATCATTTTTAAATGAATCTCCTTGTGGAATGTTTTGGGCCTTTGCATCGTGTTTGCCCTTGATCCCTCAGCCTAAATGTGGATTAATCCACCTTTGATTATAGTCCCCAAAAATGTGTTCCTGTTGATTAAAATAAATAAATAAATAAACAATAAAAAATGAAAATATATATTCATTACATTGTTTCTACAAATGGAACCACATTACACATGCTATGTATGATATACTGTAGTAAAATGTACAATAATGTGCTTTTATTAAAAAATAAATCCTTTGAAGCAGACATGGTTGTTACTTCTCTGGGATGAATCCCTCTGTTGCTGGTCCATGCACTGGACATAAAAAGTTGACTCTGAAGTGAGGGAGCGTGCTGGGTCTGCTCAGACCTCCAGAGAAGACTTTTGAAGATTTGCAGGGCAGCAGAACTTTTTCTTGGATCTGCTTAGGGTGCTTCTCTCAGATCCGATACTGCTTCACCTAGAAGTGGTCCTGGAAGATCAATGTTTAGATTTATGCTGGAATTTTGCAATACCAGCACTGTGCAGCGATGTGATTTATTCATTCTCAGTCAGTTGAGATTTATTCCTTGGTCTGTTGTTCTACCAGAGGTCTGTGTGAATGGTATCTCTTTATAGGCCACAATTGTCTTTGTTATTGTTAATGATGTTTCCTTAGACCTGACTGATTTAGCAGCTTCTTTATGTTCAGAATCAATCCTTAGCTGCATCAGAGTGACCTACGAAACTATTGTACTCCCCACATCTTTAAAAAAAAGTTATTAAAAAGTTCAGTGACAATATTTAATGGTGCGTTCACATCAGATGCGATGCTACACAATCTTTGGGTGCATTGTGATTACATGTAAAGTCAATGTTAAGACGCGAATAGACGCAAATTTGCTCAAGCGGCGCGATTGGATGACAATTCCCGCGTGACGCATTCTCGCGTTAGCCAATCAGTGTTGAATATTCCCATTGCGTCTGTAGTGAATGTACCATAGGTCCAAAGTCATTCAACAAGGCAGAAATAAAGTCAAAGGAAAACAATTGCATTGCAAAAAGAAGATTATTCTTCTTTAATTCACAAACTATGAACCCCTCTGTCTCCAAACTGTTCCCTACTCACCTGCCCATGGTCACGCTCCCTTACACCTTTTTTGAACCGACTCCTGATTTGGGGATATGGGGACACACTTCATAGAGATACACACTCAAAAAGCTGAACCGTTGACTTTAATTGAGTTTATGATGTCAACAAATTTCACATAATTGTATTAGGTTAGTTGAAAGCATAATATTACGTTCAAATAGGTTCAACTTAATATTATTGCTTTCAACTAACCTAATATCTCACGGAGAGATACGCAGGTCCTTCCTTCCTGCAGTGGTCAGACTGTACAATCACCACGGCCCCTGGTAGACCCCTCACACACATAACAATAGTGACTATGACACTATGTAATTACACATGATGCAAACAAAAACAAATAAAACAGACTAATATACCACTGTGTGTGCAATAAGTAAATTGGAATTTTATTACGAATCTTACTTTAGATGGAAATTACTTTTTTAATTTTGAGTGTGCATGCCCTTTTTTTAAAAAACTTTTTTTTTTTGAATTTTTTAGGCAACCAGTGCAGTTCAGAAACGGGGAGACAGAGGGGAAGATGCGCGGCAAAGGGACTCAGGCCGGATTCGACCTGGGTCCACCGCATGGGGATCAAACCCCAGTATATGGCCGCCTGCTCTACCCACTGAGCTATACGACGGCAGTGCATGCCCTATCTAATACTCCTTTATCTTATTCTCTCTTTTGTGCTGTAACTGTAAATTTCCCCTCTGGGACGAATAAAGGAGTTCTTATTCTAAAACAGTTATGTGAAATCGTTTGACGTAATACATTTAATTAAAGTCAACGTTTCTGTTTCTTCAGTGAATTTTCCCCCTTACATTTGTGGCAGGTGTTGCAGTCTGTTTAATGCAAAGTTGCAGAGCCAAAATAAAAAAGTTCTTCCTCTCAGAAAGTAAAGATTATTTTAGCACTTATTTTAGCACAGTGTTTTTTTTTTACGGTCTGTTATTTTCATAAACAGACTATATTTGATGATACCCACATTTATACATTTTTAATATCGCCTCCCTCACTTAATTTTCTCACAACGTAGGGAGAGAGTATTGCTTTTTATTAAGATAATCTATCAGCTCCTACATTTTATAAGTGGGATGATGAAGTAAGTTAACACTCCACAGTGCACGCACCAGAGGGGGGCAGTGCAGCTCCCTCCTCTCAGTCTGACTGAATGCAGACAGAGCCTTGGTAGGTCATTGTCTTGGCGTCGGACTCTTGGTAATGGAAGGCTGATTTTTGGAGGGATGTCTTTTATTATGTCTCCAATGTTTAATCTCAGGGAAGAGGAGCAGGTTAATGAGAACCTTTCCTCACTGACCTCGCTGTGAGGGGCTTTCTAATGTGGATTGAGTTGGATGGAATTGGATTTGTTAATACTGGAATATAAATTGTGTTTATAAGTAGATATGGATTGATACAGATGAACAGAAGAGGACAGAACAGTGTTTGGGTGTGTACTTCTCACCAGACAATGAGAGATTTAATGGTGCATGACAATACTTAGGTGAAATAAATTACCTTTAGGTGTAAATGAAAATCTAAATGCCAGTCTGTATATATTTTACTCTTTCAGATTGAAATACTGTATAATCTATTTAGAAATAGCTAGAAATACCCCTTAAGGCTGGACATATCAGTTAACAAACAGCTTGTCATTATACGATTCAAGCAGGTGTTTTCTTATTTCCATTTTATCTATACCAATCTATACACAGATTTAGATAACATTGAAAAAAAAATATTGGATAAGTAAATGAATAATGCTTTTGGTGATTCCATGTTCAGTTTTTTGTGAGGACCTGTAAAAACTACTATAATAAAAACAAATTATGGAAAGCGAGAAGAAAACCCAATGAAAATATAAAAAGGTGGTATTTAAAAAAAATAGCTTCAACTGGCACAGATAAAAACATTATTTGAGGTGTATGTTTAACATGATATCAATATATATTTTTTTAAATATCGAGTTCTTTTTATATCAATACCCATGTACCACAGCTTTTGTTTATATAAATGAATTCCAAACCTGCCTCCCAACAGAATCGTTCACACAGGAGTACACGTCTGAAGATGTTGCTCCCCTGGAAGCCAGCATGACTTATGGGTACCCATAACACCTTTCACCTTTCTCTGCGTATTGACATTTAGCGGTATGTCTCCCAAGATTAGGTCAGTATGCTTTTAACAAAGTTCCCTCACATTAAAACTGCAGTCATGCCTTTATTTCTGTCACTTTCCAAATCCTGCCAACATGAGGCTCTTCATGCAGATGAACCAGCTGTCTTTCTGTAGGTGCGAAAGCCCTCTTTAATGACAGGCTTTTACCCACATACTGAAACACGACAATAATAACTTGGCAGGCTTGGGGAGTAACAGAAACAATAATGGGATTACGTAATCAAGATAAAGGAAAAAGTTAACTCAATTCCCTTGCAGTTACTTAAAATAAGACGTATCAGATTATTGATTACTGACTGGCCTATTCAAACAATTGGGGATTACTAACAGGATTACAATGACATTAAAAACTAACAAAAGCATACAGTGTTTGTTGTAAAGGATCAGGTGTTCTCTCCTCTGTCAGCTGTTCTGTTCTGTAGGCTAATACTTTAAGAGTGAATCTACATGCCTACTGCCTGAATCTGCTTTATGGTTTCTCTTCTTTGGTTCGTTTCGCCATGGGACCAAACACGTTTATTCAAACCAACATAATAATAATACATACTGATATATTTATTCACTATATTCTCTACTATTACTCTGATTCAGAATCTTCAATATGCAATATTATTACTTATTTGCAGTGGACTAGAAGTATAAAGTAGCAGGACATGAAAATACTCAGGTTTACATATCACAAGATTGGCTGAACTGCGTTAAATGATAGTCTATTTCATACAGGTACAGCTGTCCTATTTTAACATTGACTAAACCCTGATGATCATGTTTTATTGTTCTTTCATCGAATCAATTCTGTCTTTTCCATTAATGTCATGGTCCGATAACCTGACTTTAAAGAGCAGTGGTGCAGCAGACTGGTTGGTGAGCCACAGCTAAACCTGGAGACCCTGTACCTCAGTTACAGCGGTAACCCAGCTCCATATTAGATGATGACTCCCACCCTCAGAATTTAAGCTTCTTCCTTGGGTCCGGAGGTTAGTTGTCCCAAAGAGTAAAACCAGCAGCTATGGCACAAATTATATGAGCGTCACACAGATGCCTATTTATTTATTTGTACATTTTGAATGTCCATGTTTGTACTAGTGTGTTTTTTAAATGTTTTTGGATGTGATGGAGCAGGGTGTACTTTTCTCCATCTGTTCTCTGTGTTGTTTTGGAGTGTGTGTCAGGGTGGATCCCTTGTCTTTTTATCTGCAAACTAAATCTACCTACGGGTACAAAATAAATAACCTATATATATATGATATATATCATATATTTGGCCAATCAGATGAGCCGTACTGCTCTAGAGTGCCCGCCCCATGTTGAAGTCTGATGGCTAAGGTGGTAAAGCCCATAGATTTGAGCTAAAGAAGCAGAGGAAGAACTTGTGTGTAGAAGAACAGCACGTCAGTTATTTGGAGATAATTTTGTGTTAAGAAAGATTTCATTTTACAAACACTGGTTTATGAAGTTCATGCAGAAGAGCTTTGGCAGCCCCCAGAAAATGCTTTAAAGGGGGGCATAACGATGTTGTGATCAAAAGACATAACACTGCATATTTTATGTTTGTTTCTTTGTCACAAGTGATATCGCCAATGCAATATTTAACAATGTTTGCATTTTATATTACTGGTTTTCCTGATAGCGTGCAGCCCTAGTTCTTAATCCGTCCGCCTCTCCCTGTTATGAGAAAAATGGTCTCTATGATGTCTTTCTAGTATCAAACCCTTTTCTTCTGACTCTTTGAGCTATGCTTCTGTTTGTAATCGATCTGTTTGCAAGGCTACCTCCACGTTTCCCCGGCGTCTTTATGTGTGTTTGTGTGTATATGCACTTAAATACACCCCTAACCTCGAAGGATGGCTCTCCTCACATTGAGTCATTATCCAACCAGAGTAATTAGCACCAATAGCACCTCTGGCTTGCTCGTTGCCATTTACCAGCCGCCACACACTAATGAATTATAAAGCACGCTGGAATGGCAAAATATCCTTATGTGCGTAACATGGAGCGGCTGGTGGTAGGTGGGAGCAGATATGTGGCGATAGGGAGGAATAATGAAGATGATATCATGCAATATTAATGAGCATGTTGAATGAGGCGGAGTGTGACGGTGATCTAACCTACATGCAACATCAATGCTCTAGAGAAATTCTACTGTAAGAGTACTGTGTGTTTATGTATTATGTGTAAATGTTGGTCTTTAATGCTGGAATGTGTGGGGTATAGGTATTAGATTTAAGTGGGATTAGCGCATTAGAGGCACTCTGCTAATTATACCCCGGAAGATCAGGATACCTAGGACTGAAAGAGGAAACGCTGCATTAGGAGCGCACACATTACACACACTTCCCTCAGGATTCCAGCTCTGCTCACGGTCAAACACTGGAAGTATATTAATTACTGTTATTAATAATATGTTCATGAATTACCAAGGACTTTTAGCATCAAATATTACACCTCAAACTATTGAGTGTTTGTTGTGCGTTGTTTTCAACCTTTCTGTTGTCCTAATGTCAAATTTCACCCGTTTTCAAATGTATCATGTTGGAATAAGGGGTTATTTGATCTAATTTCCACAAAAACCCTGATGTTCCATGTGCTTTGCAAGTGAAATGAGTGATCATTGCTTTCATTGAATTATAGTTGTTTTATTCAAATGTATAGCATCTTCGGTCTTCCGGTGTCCATTCTGTAAAGTCAGACAAAATGTTTGCCTTAATTTAATGACTTTCTATTTACCTTGTTTTCCAAATAGAAGAATAATTTTAAAAAACTTGTGGTAAGTCATAATTAAGTTGGTTACAAAGGTGTAACACAGTTTTCGGTGATGCTTTATGGTATAGCTTACGCCTTATTCTGTAAACAGTCAAACCAAAATTGGACAGTTGCATGGAAAATGACATTGAGTTTAAATAAATAGATATTAATTGTGAAAGGTATAAGTTTTGGATAGTAAAAGACAAGCAAGTTTGTGAAGACACAGCTGAGATAAATAAAAAGATGAGTGTTTGATAGAAGCAGAGAAAATATGTTCTGTGTAGCGATCATTACAGAGGTCAATCACAGCGGCTCTCTGTGACGGAGGCTTTCAGAATGCTTTAGCTAAGTGTTGGAAAATTGTTGGATTTCGTCCCAATATTACGGAAATGATCAAAACTTAGCTGAGATGTTATAATAAAGTGAAGAAAAAAAAACCTCCCCCAAAATACAAGTTAATAATAGTATTTTAATAATCATGATAAATCACACATTATTATTGTGATTAAAACAATTACATTTCTTATTAAATTAGATTGTGTTCGATAGATTAAATAAAACATAAAAAAATACTAAAAAAACAAACAAATAAATAATATTAATAATAGCAAACCTACATGTATATCAGTTTGCTATCATTCAGTCACACATTTATAGTGTTTGCAGAGGAACAGTGTCACAGGCTTTAAGCCTCAGACCTCGCCACTCTCTTTTTGTTTTTCCTGCCCCTCAGGCCACGATTGTCCAGTTATTAAAAAACAAAGACAAAAGAAAAAATAGGGACACTTTGATGCTAAAGCCTGCACTCACTTAGCTTTGCTCATTGTAATCTTACTTGAAGCGATGACTTATCAAACAATGGGCCATCCAGCATTAATGTCATAGCCGATGGAAAAAGGGAGTGAAGTGGACGGTTTGACTCACACACACACACACACACACACACACACACACACACACACACACACACACACACACACACACACACACACACACACACACACACACACACACACACACACACATACACCACAGCATTGCCCTATTGCAAAATGCCAAAGACATAAATCCTAAAATCACACGCTTTGCTGCTGCATCTCTTGTTCCCCTAGCAACCTCGACTTGCCCTACATTAATAGGCTACATGAATCAGGACATACAGTTTAATGACAGAACAATCAATGAGGGCTCAGCTTCAACTGGCACCCCTAGAGATGATGGAGGGCCGGACTAAACGTGGCAGAAAAATCTTTTACCATACAGAATCTGGTGCTTTTATTCAGTCCGGCATTTTTGCCTGGGCAGTAAAAATACTGCATTTTGTGATAAAAGAAACACCTTTCTGCACAGATGATGTGTTATGAAAAGATATAGAGGGGTCCCTGAGCCCTTTCCACACAACTAACTCTGCATTTAGCCGTGTGATTGGGCCCCTCAGGGTGATATGTCCCAAAATCAGCGCAGCAAGATCAATACTGTCACAGGCCATAAACCTTCCTCTAGCACCCAAAAACTCAGCTCCTGAACATGTGTAAGTAGGGCCTCAGTTTGAAGTGTAATAATACAACTTTGTTGGAGATGCATCTCTGCTCATAACCACACATCACTGATTGAACAGGCTACACCTCAGTAAATAATAATAAAAAAACCTAGCGACTATTTCCTGTCAGCATTCAAAACTCAATGACCAACAAAAGACTAATTGCAGTCAGTACGAGTGCAGGGCATGTTGCAACACGCGACAGCGGTCTTGGGCAGGCGTAATATTGAATATAAACCTGAAAGTGTTGGAAAGTACTCAAATACTTTAGCTATGTACGAAACGTGACCATAAAAAGACGCTAGTATGCTGCAGATTGTTTGCTAGTTTACTCTCCTTGAATCCATGGTGGATTAATATTAAACGACTCATTAACATTTACTCAGCTCTGCATAACTGTGATCGTTTGTTTTGGACAAATACTTGCCACTTCACCAAAGTTTCTGTCCTAAATTAATGTTTACATTTTAGTTTAATCTTTCAATAATGTTTTAGGGAAGTATTTATAAGGTGAGTACAATAGTTCCAGTTTCAATGAAGAAATGTTAATTAAGGGTAAAACTTCTCTAAGCACCTTAGTTTTAAAGGGTCTAAGAGACAGATTGAAAAAAAGATCCTTGAAGTGAGTTTGTAAACGTCGATTGAGAGACCTTCACCTTCTTGTCATGTTTTGCAGCCTTTCTTAAGGGGTTAAAGAAGATGATAATGTTGTCAGAACTGAGTGAAAGAGGAATTTAAAGGCTCAATAGAGCTGTGGCTCTCCGTCAGCCTGGCTACATGATGAAAAGAAACCTGCATTTGTTCAGAGTTTCTTCTTCCTTCCTATGTTTCAAGGTCATCTAGCCAGACTAATCAAATTTCTTTCAGCTATTTCCTTCCTTCGAATACTTTCGAAATTAGCTTTAGTTTAGAGGTTGAGTGGTTAAACCATGGAGATAGTCTTTATTGTTTTATTATTTTCTTTTTAGGAGGGGAAACAGTGCCTAGTGATATGCACAGTGAGTCTGCAGCACTATTGACAAGATGATGAATTTGGGTGGGATCATTACAATACATTCTGCTACAGCACTATCAGATAGTCATCTAATGCAGGAATGTCTGCTTGTAGTCCAGTAATAGGACTTCAGTAATTATTAAATAAAGATCCAATTATTAAGGTTTATGGGACAAAAAAACAATGTTACACTTCTAGCCATATTCAGAACAAGGTTGAGTGTGTGGTTAAACAGTGAGATGGTTTATTCTGACTGACCCAATCAAAACAAAAAAGATCAAAAAATGTGAATGTTGCTGACAATCATTAATCTGTTTTAAGGAATAAACTCAACAATTAAATGTTCTGTGATTCACTTTACAAATAGGACTGGCTGTAGTTTTTTAAGGTTTGAAAGATCAATATAGGCTCTTTTTGGTTTGGGATTGATTGATTGAGTTTAAGACGTCTTATTCTTTATCCCCTTGGCCTATGCCTGAGGAAATTGGTACTAATATGACTTCCTAGAGATGTACATAATAGCTAACAGGAGTGACGTGCTAATAGCTTTCTTAAACTCACTTACAACACTGCAAATAAATCCAATGTAATACCTTAACAACAAAGGAAGCAGACACATAGCTTAGCATGAAACATAGAGGGAGAGAGCTAAAGAGGGAACAAAAGATGCTACTGCTAACTTTTAAGCTACAGCAGCTAATGTTTGTAAAACCGAAAAAACATGAGAGAAACAGGGGGAAGAAAGGAAAGCAAGGTCAGACATGAAATATAAAATAGTAATAAGAGAATAACAGAGAAAGTAAGACAGCTAGAAAGAGGGGGAGAGAAAGGGGAAATGTCTGCAGTGCGGTGCTGGAGGGGATGTGCAGAGTCTCTAACTGGAGCACAGAGCAGAGATTTGTCCTCAACTGCACCATCGCCTTCATGAGCACACAGTTTCTGAATGGCACTGCAAGCCTTGGATGGGTTTCGAACCCTCTGAGTGCAAGAATATGCACACACTTCCCCCCTTTTGATTTTATTACATTTGCATGTAAAGGGATTGAATTTAGCAGAATGTATGCTTTAAAAATGGATAAGCCGAGTAGAACAGGACTCATAACGTCACTACAGCATTTTCACATTTTGCGATTTCAACATCTTAAACCTCAAGAAAGTACTGCTAAGAGGAGTGGCAGACTCCTCTATTTGTAAATGTGTTGTATACAATATATTTAGATTGCATTGTTGAGGAACTTGAAATGTTGTATTTTTTATCAAAAGCGGTTGATGTTTTCTAACACGGGTGTCGGTTGTTTCGAACAGGAGTAATCCATGACATGAACAACATTTTGTGGAAATATTACAGAATCTTGGATACCTGTCATAACCTCTCAGTCATAGCTACTCTATACCCCTTCAAACTGCAGTGACACGGGAATGGGAAATGTAGTCCTCAGTAAGACCCATCTCACTTTGTAGGAATCATACTCTTTGATTCCCAAAACTGCCTGAATATTAAGACATCGAACACAATGAAGCAAAAAATATTTAAGCACCAAAGGATGCAGCATCAGTCTCCCATGCACAAACCTCCATACATACACATCAGGCTGCATCTGCTCCTCCAGATAAGCTCATGCTTTATGTATGTGTTGGTGTAGTGTGGTCATTAAACCATGCCTGTTATCTGTTGCAGTTCACGCAGATCTCTGGAGGCTAGTGTCCACGGTTACTGTCTAACGAGCCATTGTGCAACACAGTAGGGGGTGATGAGAGGAATATGTTTATTTCCTCAATATTTTTCAAATATAGTTCATGTTGAAGCTTCCTATTTGTATTGGTGTTTTTGCTAAACATATGAATAAAACTGGTGAATCTGAAGAGACATACTGAAACAACAACACGCAGCTGTTGCAGAGTTTACTCTGAACTCTTTCTTGTTTGGGTCACTGCACCAGTTAGCCATTCGCCAAAAAAGCAAATACTGTACATGTTTCCAAATGTATTGTGTTCTTGAATCTATTATGGTCAAACTTATATAATAGCGTCCAAAATAAAATACTGCAACAAGACAGAAAAGGTAAACAATAACTTGTGCAAAATGCACCTTTAACTTAAAGTTCTAAAACTTTTAGAGGTGATACACAAAACTGAAAACAAAATCATCAAACTCATTAAAGCAGTCATTTTACAGCTGTTAACTTTTATCAACATTCCACTTGTTGCAATATTTCCCTCAACACCATAAATCAGCGGTTCCCAACCTGTGGTCCGCGGTGACCTAGTGAAGCGAAGGCATTGTCAGTGGGCAGCCAAATAATTAGCAAAATATTATTATTCTTTTTTTAATTCTTTTTTTAAACATACATTTTTTGTTCAACACTTAAATTGAAAGTTGATGGTAAGAACTTTCCCGCGGGACCACATTGATAATGCACCTGATTGGTCGGTTTTGGTAAAAACACAAACATCCACAGCTAAAACTATCCAAGTGTATAAGTAAGGGATAATGTGCAGTGAGGTGGTCATTATGGGGAAAAGAACACCCGGCGCGAAGCGACCTCTTGCTCCTGGCTGAGCCTACATTCTGCATTTAAAGCATTTTGTTTAGGCCTATTAATGTAATGCACTTGTTTTGGCTTGTTTTGATGTTTGGGTTTTTTCTGCACCATTGTATGTGTGATTTACCTCACTACATCTGACACGTGTAACATACTGTGTTGTTATAAGAATGCATTTCTCAATTTCTGAATGAAATCGTTATTAATTTGCCAGCTGCAGACAGCCCCTCACTTTTTAGTTTCTTGTTTCTGTTTATTACTGATGGGCAGCTCCTTTTATAATTGAAATAAAGAGTAATTTGAGAACTTTATTTAGGCTCCGTATTGTTTATGGTTGAATGTGGGTCGTGGACATTTTTTTGATTCTTAAGTGGGCCCTGAGTCGAAAAAGGTTGGGAACCGCTGCCATAGTTGAAAGAATGAGTGTGTGAAATATTGCCCTAGCATCAGTACACTCACGCAAGAATCTTAATACAGAGTCCAAAGTCCTTGGCCTGTGTGTAACATTTGAATTAGATCTGAGTTTTTCCATACGTATGAGTGAAAAACTCCTATCAGAAATCTGCACTTTATATCAAATATTTAGCAAACTGCATTTTCTAAGGCAAAATCTTAGGACACATTGGGAAAGTGCATTGAATCGGAGAAAATGTGTAGATTGATGGAACTGCAATATTTCTTGTATTGTTATACTTATATTTTTTACCATATTTGTTTACCCCCCCTAACCCTTCATGCAGATGAGTTGGGCGAGCCTTGTGGAACAATAGATTAACTCCTCTTGTTTCTTTCACTAAATTAACATGATTAAAACCCCTCTAACCTGGCTGCATAACTAGACATATCTCCATGTAAAGCTCATCTTGTTTTAGCTCCCAAAACCAGTTATATCAGAAGCATCCATTAAACTACATTGCTCTCTGTCCAATTTAAGGCCACAGCTTATGTAACTGACAAACACTGTGTTGTGGCTGAGCTCTCCTTAAGACATCCACAAACAGTCTGAATTTAGCTCAAATGTAAATTTAGCTCATTCTTCTTTTGTGTGGTCATTTAAGTTTCACAAACTAATGTTTTGAAACACAATTTTGCCACAGTTCTTTGCGAATTGAGTGTTAGAGTTAAAAGGGCAAATGAGGCAATGGAGAAAATATACAACAAACAACTGAAAATAATTCTCAACTCTACGAAGCTTTGCTTCTGAGAACGAAAATCTGAGAAATACTTTTCCAGGGAGAATCTGTGAAGTAACGAGCTGGCGAAGTGAAGATGAATAAAAATGAATGATAATAAGGGAAATTGGAGTGAAACTTGATAGCACCTGATGAGTGGAGCTCTAAATGAGTTTGCAGCCTCAGAAGGAGTGTGGATCTGGGTTTGTGCCAGAAAAGCCTGCTCACCACTCAAATGAATAAATCAATGCCGTAATGCGGTTCACCACCCCTCAATCTGAGCTGGAGCTGACTAAAAACTAATCTATGTCCCCCCCGGACCACTGAACTGCAGCTAAGCCATTGAAAGTGAGCCATGGAGTGCAACTCAGACAAAGCCGGCATATCCTCCATTTCTTGATCAAATCAAAAACACATACAAGAGTATCTACCGTGTCCTTATCTAAAACTCTTTAGGTTAATTCAAACAAAGACTTGATTTATCTGTGAAGATGCACCAAAATGCTGTCACATGGGAGTCAAAGATACATATTATACAGGCTCGGGAGTAAAAAATTACATGTAATCAGGATACAAAACGAGGTAACTGCATTCCCTTACGGTGACACAAAAAGACTTAATCCGATAACAGTCACATGATGTGACATGTTTGTTGTAAAGGATCAGATGTTCCTCTGTCAGCTGTTCTGTTCTTTAGGCTAATACTTTAAGAGTGAAGCTATACGTCTACCGCCTGAAACTGCTTCATGGTTTCTCTTCTTTGGTTTAATTGTTCTGGTTTTAATTCAGCAGGCGAACCTATATGTTCATAAAATAGTGTGTGTGATTTTAACTGTGTGTTAAACTAAAAGGGAGCATTTTCTGTCAGCTATGTCAAATATGTTTTAGTTTCTTTTTTTCTAAGGTCACTCAGATTAGGTTAATGATTAAAATTGTTTACAGGTAACTAGTCATTATAACAGACATTTTCACCCTCATCCCTGCAGAAATATGTGTGATCAGAGCTGGTATCAGGAAAGGGCAATGGTGGAAAAGTTTTCCTTCTGTCTGATTTTCAGAAGATGATTGGTAATTATAATGTTGTCAGATATACCAAGCACATAATCAGTTGGTCAGAGAGCTTCACGGATTGCGTTGATCCACACACACACACACACACACACACACACACACACACACACACACACACACACACACACACACACACACACACACACACACACACACACACACACACACACACACACACACACACACACACACACACACACTCTGAGCTGTTGCAACACACTGCATTCATAAGTATGGAGGGGATGCCAAAAGACACAAGACTTTATCTGAGAAAGAAGATGACAGTGTATCAGTGTGACTTCCCTTGGCAAAGAACACTGCAATGCAACACTGACACTTTCATTGCGATCCACACATTAAAGATTTTCTTCCCTCCGGTGTGCCGCCAGAATCCGACCGTAGATGGGCCAACAGAGGCTCGAGGTGAAGGTGGCCTGCAGCTCTCTACAGAACCATCGCCTAGATCTGCTGCCTCCCGGGGCCGTCTCGCTGCACCCTATCTTCCTGCAGGGAGGAACATTGCTTCCTGAACAGATTTCACAACCAGCAAATGGATTTATTAGCAGTATTTTTGCAATCATGCCTAAATTACATATGTGCTTTTACATATTCCTAAATTACATATCTGCTATATATGAGGAATGATTGCTTCCTAAATGGATTTCACAAACAGCAGAAGGATTTATTAGCAGTTTAGCTTTTGCAATCATGCCTAAATTACATATCGGGTTCATTTGCTTTCTCACACAAACAAACCATACCAGAGTCTGATTGAAAGCATTCAGTTACTCTACAGTTGACAATTGACAGCTTTTAAACCATCCCAATGAACCGGTAATTAGAATGAAATGGGTCACGGCTGTAGACTCTCTAGCCAGCTTTACAGGAAGAGCAGAGGAAAACTATTAATGACCACTTCCTGCCAGCAGCTCCATCTGTATGTCCCCCTTGTTCCCTCCACCCATTGACTGCTAATGTACAGTATGTTCATCAAACAGCTCCACGGCTCACTGGGGAGTGTTGTTTGCCACATTAACTCTGTGGTCATGTTTCAGTCCCTCTGCTCTGATGCTAGTGGAGGGTAAGTGTTATTGGCTGAAAGCAGTGGTGGCTCATTGGCTTCTTAACAGCCTTTGAGTTGTGTGGATAGGATTCAGTAGCCTCCACATGGGAAGTACAGAGCCTTTGAGCTCACTCGTGAACATGAGGGGAGCTCCAAAGCAAACAGCTGCAGATTTGAACGGTGGTGATATAATAAACACAGTTTAGCCTAAAGTCTGTAGCAACCTTTACTATCACAATAAATAATTTGCCCTCCCTTAATGTGTCTCTCTGGAGCCACAAAACATATTTGATAGCACAGCTTATGATGTTTTATAGATATTTAAATCTGCAAAAACCATAACTTATTGTGTTGATGTTAAATAAAAACAACAGAGAACTGTTGACATTTTTTTTAGTATTTAACCTGTTAAGAAAAAGCTAATCACCAAACTCTCATTAAAGGTCCCCTATCCTTACCCACATCTCTAAAAACGGGGGTACAAACGACCTGATCCAGATTTGTTTCGGTTATGACGTCATAACTGAAATGTGGGCTAGCTTTACATTGAACTCCTGGCAATTTCCCACCCACGTGACGACGTCCCAACCTATAGTCCCCCATATACAGTCGCGAGCTGAATCCCCTCCGCAGCAGCTCTGTGTGTCTGTGTTTTCAGCAGGATGTCTGCAGGAGGGACTTAGAGTTGTTGTAAATATAATACATATAATGTCTCTGTTCTAGTGGTGAACACTGGAGAAACAACAAGCTATGTGCAGTATCAGAAACAATGCGTCATGTGTTTTGGAAATATCATGGTCTTTGTTTACATTTGCAAGCATCGCCAGCACTCAGAGCTAACGCTGTACTGGAGAGACTATGTGTAATATCAAAGTTCCTGTCCTTGTGGTAAACCCTGCGAGAGAGAAACATTTGAGCTCCATACTGTTTCAGAAATAATGCTTGATGCGGCTTGGGACATAATGTGGCGTTTAAAGCCCTTGAGCAAGGCACCATACCCCCAACTGCTCCCTGGCGCCGGCGAGACTGGCAGCCTTTGCTCTGCCACCTCTCCAGATGTATGAGCATATGTGCAACCTACATGTCAAAACTGTATAGTGTGTTTAAATTGTGTGCGTGTACTTAAAAATGCATGTTGATGTGTGCACCTACCTGTGTACCTGTGTGTGGTTAATGTATATGTGCATATAAAAACTGAATTTCCCCCTAGGGAAATTAATAAAGGTTCATCTTCTTCTTCTTTTTCTTAATCACGGCACGTTTAGCTGACTTTCTCTGTTAGAAACGTTTCTGATCAGACAGAGAGCTGCATGCCTCCAAAGGGGCGTGCCCAGCTTCAGCTCAGCTCAAATTTAAAGCGACAGTCACAGAATCAGCACTTCAGGAACAGGGCTGAAATAGAGGGGTATGAGGCATGCTACAATGGGTGATCTGTTTGGTATTTTGTGGGAAACACTTCAGAGATATGATTTGTATAGATATTGCCCGACAATATATTGTTCAAATATAGCAGAATAGGAAACCTTTAAGAGGTGAAACATACATTGGCATGTGCAGACCTACTTTAAATAAATTAAACAGAACTTTGTAGGCCTCTTAATCAAACCAGACCACTTTGAAATATATAAAACATATACAGTAGATGCAGCCTAATAGCTTAAACAAGTATAGAATACACCCGTTTGTATTAAAAGTCTGCTTCAGTGTGCTTTCATTCTCTTCTGTTTTTTTGTTCTAGAAATGTCTTTCAACTTTTCATTTCTTGTTGTTTGCTAATTTCTTGCTAGCTGAGCCAGCATCTTTGGCATTGAAAGCAAAACAATCTTTCCAAGCGGAATCACGCTCTCTATGTTCCTCTGATTATTTTGGTTTTATCCGTTTATCCCCATCTGCAGGGAAAAGCACTGCGCCATAGACAGATGTTAAGCATATTTTAGTTGTCGTAGGCCTAATATTAAAAGCATTCAGAACTGGTGAACATGCTTATACACCAGCATGTTGGCATGCTTTTCATTCTGCAGCCTTTCAACGCACATGTACTGACTAGAACATCTGGCACACACTGTGGAGTAACTCTGGGATATTTGATCAGCTATCACGAAAAGGCACATCTCCCATTTGTATTGGTTCACCTATACACACAGGATTACTGTGGAGTAGCGTAAAGCTTTCAAAGAATTTGAAGTTTCAAAGGCTAATTAAAGGTTTTTTTTTGGTGGATTAGATAGAATTTGCAGCTCATCCCTGTGCCCTCGACTGCCCGTGTGTTTCAGCAGAACACACTGTTGTGATTGGATACGGCTTGACTGAGGAACACAAATGGGAGTTGTGTGTGATTTAGTTGGCGTTCTGGATTAAGCGGCTCCCTGTGGGTAACTGCAGGTGTTGTTGGAAAAATAAACCACTGGGAAATGAATCATGCAGGGAAACAATATAATTGGAAACAGGCTCATTTCATACCCTAGCACTCTAGATGACTTAAAAACCCATGTGTATAGGTGTTCACGACTTTGTCGTCTCTCATCTATGTGTGATGGCATTAGGATGGCAACCTTAGACACATCTGACATAATCGTGTTCTTGCTTCCTATAGATGACTTTGATTTTTACTGCTTTGCATCCCAGGAAGCAACACTGAATGGTCAGAAAGTATCACAAATACAAACCTTTCAGAAAAGCTTCACAATATTAGAGGTATCCTTTAACTAATGAGGAACTAATTAACAAATGTGTACAGCACAGGATTCTGAAAAACTTGGCTCAGATGTTCATGCGAGCTAATAGGGACCTTAATGTCAATCACCTACAATGTGTTGGAGCTCTAGCCAACAGGAGCACAACTGTTACATTGTGATGTCATTATTTTACGGAAGTAAACAAAGGAGTCCAATTGAGGCATTTCAGGCAGGGGGGGAGTGTGTTTTTTTATAGTTAGTCTTGACATAATGCAGATGGTCTGCTCATGGTAAAGATTTGACCACGTTTTCAATGTTGGGAAAATTTAGGCAAAAAAACCAACCTGGTTAGGGTTAAATAAAAAATCATGGTTTGGTTAAAATAAGCATTTTAATTTGTATGACAATTAACTTACAGTAGCTATGGATGTAACATCAACTAAATCATCTTTCGTTTCTACACGGAACATGGACTCAGGCCCCGCAGGCAATAGTACTGTACATGACACGCTCCCCTTTACCCCTTAGCGGTCTTAATATTTCATCTGTTGCTCTGAGCATCAAGTAGGACACGGATTGGTTTGTGTGGGAGCTGGTTGAAAGCCTTTTGGAGGGCTTGGTGTTAGACACGGCCCGAAAAACATGGAATGATCCTTATCTTCTAAACATTTCTCACTCAAATCAATTCAGATTACATTACACTCACTTTTTATAACTTAAAATAACCAGATCGATGAGAGGAAAACAAATAATGACAATTACCTACCAGCACCTCCATCTGTATTCATGTTATATCCACATCCGACATTTGTTCCCTCAATCCATTGTCTGCTGACAGCACTACGGCTCACTGGTGTGTGTTGTTTGCAACATTAACTCAGTGGTCATGTATCAGTCACTCTGCTCTGATGCTAAAGTGGAGGGTAAGTGTATTGGCTAAAAGCATCGAAGGGGATAAATGATGCCATACTACATTCAGGGGCTGACACAGTGCTCTCGTTGAGCCTCAAAGTGCAGGTTTTAAGAATAATATTGTGAGAGGTTTGTTGTTCATTCTCTCCAACACTTTATTATGTGTTACAATGTGCAGATGAGTCTTTCTGTTCTTCTTCTCTGCCATCTGGTTCTTTTTTTTCACTCCATCTCTGTCAGAGACACACACAGGTGTAAAAGTCAGTCCAATCCACTGTGGCATTGTCTGGCACAGTGCTATATATGCTAATGAATCTGCAAATGAGTTTGAAACCACGTGCTGTTCCCATAATTGCCTGATAATGATTCCCACTCCTTGTAGGAAGTGAGCTTGGCATCATCATCACTCAGAGATATCACATCCGTTCATATGTCTCTAGTCACAGTAAAAGAGCAGATTGGGAGCGGCTTGCTTCCTTGATGTGATTTGATGTATCTGCAGGAGAAAACAGGATATTGTTAGTTTCATAAAGACTCTGATCTCAGCCTTATTCAGCCCCTAGGTCTGCATCAAGTAGGACACGGATTGGTTTGTGTGGGAGCCCCTAGGTCTGAATAAGGTCCTCTGAGGATCGATGCAGCTGAATGCCCCAACATTCTGAGAGAGAGGAGTTTTAGGAGTCACAAACTCTACACTCTCCTAACCTTTGAATACCTATGTAAACCACTGTAGGAGAACGAAAAGAGCCTCATTCTGTTTTCTGTAATGTGACCAGTAATGTATCTGTACTGATGAACAAAAATACAACTTGTGGTCAGGAGAGTTACTTTAGAAATGCATTCAGTCTGCATTAGTAGTTACAAAAAATGTAATCAGTAACTTTTTCTAAGTATCACGTAAAAGTGTTATGATGTTGATGATGTACGTGAGAGTATTATATAAGACAACAGAACAATGCAGTGGCGGATCTTGAACATTTTACATGGGGTGGCAAGAGGTTTTTGAACGGGGGCACAGCATTTGTTTTATATTTTTTGTTTGATCATAATCACTAATACAATAAGATGCGTCTTTAATCTTTACGCAGATAATCCTGTATAACACATGAATCAGAAAGCAGGAATTAACATGTTATTTTACGTGAAGTTTTATGTGAGTGACATGCCATGCTATGCTACTGTAATGGAGGGGGTTTAAACACATACCATGTGGTCCAGCGAGAATGGCAACTGCCTCCCTGCCATCTTCCTCAGCCTCCCTCTGACTTTCTGCTTCTCTCCCTCTTTCTGAGTCTGAACGCTCTTCTTCATTTCTAACACCCACTTCTTCTCTAGCCATATCTTCATCTCTTTCTGGGGCCATCTCCTGTTCTGACCCTCCTGGTCCCTCTGGTGTACTCTCCTCTCCTTTTTCATTTCCCTCTCTCACTTCCCTTCTTTTCAGTTCTCTGACATTTAGTGCAAAAAAAAAAGCAATATCCCGTTTTCTTTCCATGTTTTGTTGAATTACTCCAGCTCCTCTGGCCTGCAAGAGTCAACATGTAAAGCACTGGTTAAAATCCTTGTAATACATTACACTGTAGGGCCATGTAGAAATTAAATACACTTAAATAAAATCAGAAAAGAAAAAACCTTGAACCCTTTGTGTTCACACTATTTACTCAAATTGTATTTTCTCAGTTTGATGGTATACCTTTGTTTACCGTCTATACAGTAAACATATGCGATGTAACCTGTTTTAATTTATTAATTATTTGTTGTGACATGTAAGGGTAACCTACGTATTTTTTTAACTGCTTAGCTTACAAAATAAAAATGATCGATAGTACTGTCACTGTGTAGTGTGTTGTTGGAACGAAACAACCTGAGAAAGGGACCGTCTGTTAAAAGGTAGGAATACAAACACGCCGTTTTTAATATTGTGTATTAAACTCTTTGTGTCTTTACTTAAATCAATACAAGGACAGAATGTTCCGCGGGGTTACGGACTTCACCTTCAGATGCTGGGGACAGCTCAGTTGCTGCTCTCTCCTGGCTGCTGAAGCTGTGCCCCGCGCATTATGCAGGGCTGTAGCAAAATATTTTAGGGTCTTTAGGTTATTTTTTAAATAAAAATAATTAGGTCAAACTATTGCTTTGTTTAATGCTTTGAGAAGGTTGGGGACATAGGGGCGTTTTGATTTACCGAATAAAGTTTTAAGAACAAAAAAGTTAGGGGGGCTGCTGGGAGCTCTGCGTGTGGGGCGGGGGTTGTAAATGTCCAGGAGTGATGGGAGTGATGCACCAATGATCCTCTCAGCAGTGTTCACGATGCGACCAAGCAACATTAGTTTGGTGAGTAATCATTAGCAAACTGGTTTGGACAAGGTTCTCTTTTACTGAATTCACCTTTAAAATTACCCAAGTGTGTCATGAAACGTCTTCGTTCTCTATTAGTCATTGTGGTGAGGGGGTCATGACTATAAAGACAAGATTACAAACCATTGAAATTAGTCTTTTCTGGAGCGAATCTGGCATCTCCCTGAGGGGTGTTTAGTCATCTGGGAGGGATTTGGAGTAGAACCCTGCTTTGTGTTGAAAGGAGCCAGTTGAGGTGGTTTGGGCACCTGTACGGATGCCATCTGGACGTGTTCCAGGCACGTCTATCTGGGAGGAGACCGAGGGGCAGAACCAGGACCAGTTGGAGTGATTATATCTCTATGCTGGCCTGGAAGCGCCTTAGAATCCCCTGCTGGTAGGTTTGGACAGGTAAAGGGAAGTTTGAGGCCCTCTGCTGGAACTGCTACCTCTGCGACCCGACTCCCGGTGGACAAAGGCTGGGTGGATGGATGGATGGATGGATGGATGGATGGATGGATGGATGGATGGATGGATGGATGGATGGATGGATGGATGGATGGATGGATGGATGGATTCAGCCTAATTACAGATTGTAGATAAAGAAAGTAATTAAGAAATGATTTTAAATGCAAATGAGTGTATATTGACATCATTTGTATGGCACAACGTTTGACTTTTTATTAACAGATGTGTTCTATCACAACAGTGGTGTTAGAGTCTGTATTGTGAGGTGGTCTACCAGGGGCCATGGTGGTATAATTTACACTCGACATTTCTTGCATGTCTCTCTGTCCTGGGGGAGGGATCGTCTTGTGTTGCTCTCCCCGAGGTTTCTTCTTTTTTTCCCCCATTAACTGTGGGAGGAATTTCATTAGGGAGTTTTTCCTTGTCCCATGTGAGGGTCCAAGAAGGAAAGTGTCGTATTCATATTCTATATATACTTTAATGTCCCCTGATGAAATGTACATCTGTGATATTTGCCTAAATAAATAGACTGATTGATCGATTGATTGACAGCTTCAGGAAGAAAAGACCTGCACCATCACTCTCCTGTCTTCCAGTGTCCAGAGGACTCCCCAGGACAGAAATGGTCTTGTTTACCAGTCTGTTGAATCTATTCCCAGCAGACCACACCATAAAGCACAGTGGATGCACCCACTGAGTCATAAAACATCTGAAGTCCCCAACAAAAAAGAAGAGGAAGTGTGCTCTGCCCCTTCCTTTACAGAGCGGCACTATGTGAGGATAATCCAATCAAAAACTCTACTACCGCTGCACATGTAGTAGGTGTGTACACTACGCTGGTGTGCATGGCAACCAAGGCTGCTGTAGAGAGAGAGGAGGAGAGAAAGGGAGCTAAATGAGGTTAGTTCCATTGCAGCGAAGCATCCTCACAGACAGAGAGGCAGACAGAGAGAGAGGGAGGAGAGAGCCTGGCATTGTTTCACTCCCCGCTCTGTGTCTATGGTGTCAGTTGCTTTAGCGACTCAGCAGCAGCAGCATGGAGATGGACCCTCAGAGATTCAGTACGTAACCTCTTTACTACTACTGCTTTTGTTTACTGCTGTTTGATTCCCTGTCCAAGTAGAGAATGTATTCTTTGAAGTGGTTGAATTGAAGCGGATTCATCAGTTTTCTGGGATTAAAAGTTGGATTGTGTTCCACCTGTTTATTATCAGATTTATTTACATCAAACGGCTCTTTAGTGGAAGTTTTTAACATGAGCTCATTTAGATAAGGTGCCTGTTTTTTCCTTTGTTTATTTTTTGAAAAAATCTGGCTTAGACACCTTCAAATAAAAGAAATACACCATTATTAGAGTTATCTTTAAATAAAACATTTATTAAACCAATTTAGATTTCCTGTTGAATTCAGATTTATAATTTGTGATGTTTGGTTTTATACATAACATTCTCCTGCGTTCTGACAGGGTGGAGGTTTTCTACCTGCTTTGCATGTGTGCTGTTTGCCCTGAGTGAATGATAGAGCTAGATCTAGATGTATAAGAAGGAAATACAAAAAAGGTGCAATAAAAGAATATGTACTTTAAAATAATGCTGCAAGAAACTCCAATATTGAAGCAAGTATTACAAAAGATTTACTAAATGCCTCTCCTGAGGAATCTAAAACAAACACACCTGAGATTTTACAGTTCACCAAGTGTGTGTTTCCCATTTTCCCCATTATAACGCAAATTTAATTATAGAAATATATCTGAATAATAAATGAGAGAAACAAGGAAGGACGCATTACAAAGACATCTGGAGCCGATACATGCAGAACTTTAATCCCTCACGCACTTTAATACACCTCACACAGACAGGAGCCTCCGCACAGCGCTCTTTGATTTCCCCTGCTCTCCCTCATTGTTCAGCCCAGAACAGAGTTTTATGAGCCGTAGAAACACCTTACTTCACTCAGCCTTTATTTTAAGCTGCACACACACACACACACACACACACACACACACACACACACACACACACACACACACACACACACACACACACACACACACACACACACCTTAGCTGTGTATGACATCATTCCCTCTTTGCTGCATTTTGTTTACTTTGCACTAATCCAGCTGCGCCGCTGGAGTGCAAGGAGGATTTTTCTTTTTTTTGCTCCCAAGGGTTTTATTAACAGAAATTAATTGCAATAACTTAAATTATTCTCTTAGTTTTTATCCAACAACATATTGAGGTTAATTACAATAATTCCTACTATTATGGACTGCTGGGAAATCTAATATCGGTCACATGAGTCGTGTTCATTTCAGTTTATTTATTAATTTTGTCAAAAACAAAGCTGTGTATGGATTCCTGATGAACAAGTGTTTGCATGCCTACACTCAAAACTACAATATTGATCATGGTAAATATTATAACTGCTTAATATGTCAACATCATGAGCAATCCAGAAAGCCTGCTAGCTCAAAATGCATGTAATGAATGGGTTTTCACATTATCCCCATTAATCTGCTGCCCCCCCCCCCCCCACCCTCCCCCTTCCTTCACATAATCAGATGGACAGTTGAAACCAAGTGTTCCAAGCAGCACTTAGCAGCTAAATTGACATAATTGATTTAATTAATATTGGATTTATCTCATTATACCTGCTTTGCAGCCATGTTTCCTCTGAGATATCGTAGCTGGAAAGCTTCAAATCGTCAGCTCTGAGGAGAAGTAGCTGCTCAGTGATATGATGTAAATGTGAGGTAAATGCAGCATGAACACAGAGCTGTTACATAAGTGCCAGTATTTTAACTTAAGGTGTGTTCAGACAGAACATTTGCATAAGCTAAGCTATATTATGCAGGAGTGTATTTAAACACAAGTTGAATCCCTCTCAATCATCACTTATGACCCATTTGAAGTGTGTGTTGGTGTGTGTTTGCAGCCATCTGCAGCCCTGTCTGGATGTCTCTAATTTCCTTTTTTTTTTTTGGGTGTTGATGTGTGGTAGCCTTTGGGCAGCTGGTTTGAAGCTGGCAGCCAGTAACAGCGTCCAGACTTCATTGCATTGTATGTGTATTGCTGTGTAAAGCTGTGTGTGTGTTTGTTTGAAGGAGAGATAGCCAATCACAGAGCGGAAAAGGCTGCAGTGACGGCTCCGACTGCAATCACAAAATCTAATCCCGCGCAATCACAAAATAACTTTCCATTTCTCTGATTCACTGCTGTGTTTTCCCCACAGTACACTTGATTTAAAATGTTATTTTGTGCTGCTCCTTTTGATTGGCTCCAAACACCCTAAGTACCAATTTCGGGCCTGTCTCCACAAAGCGCCCTTTTCTGAATGCCAGCGTCTTTTTTCAATTGATTCCAGTTAGAAGACACATGCATTGAGAGTATGTGTGTGTGTAGGGATGGTGAATGACAGACCTTTAACAGACAGCTTATCGTCTTATTGGCACAGTTAATCCTCTCTGGATAACATTTGATCGATCTCCAATTTTTCGAGTTTGAGTTTTTTCTCTCTGCACACTCCCTGTTTAAAGGTCAGAGCGTGGTGTTGAGAATGTAAGACTATAATCCCCATCAGTGCTGTCCGTAGGATCTGTTTCATGACTACAGCTTTCTCTATAACCTCCTTAGTGGTCAACACTGACGGCTAAATATCAGCTTGTTCCTATATTCAAGTGTTAGAGAATACTACATACACACACATTATAACCTTAGGCGGTTTGTATACGAACTTTAGAGCTTTTTTTCTTCCACTTATCAAAGGGGAACAAGTCATCTGTTGTGGGAACAATGCCGCACTGTAAGACAGCAGAAGAATCTGTTTGAAACATTCATCCTTTTACTGGGTGTCTCTAGGGACCATAGGCATCCTTTATACTGACACTGGGGACACTGGGGACATGTCTCCACCACTTTTGGAAATGGCCAATTTTGTCCCCACCACTTTGCGTTAGGATCATTTGTTAAAATGTTCTGAAAATAGCGTGCACAAAGAATTGTACACCTTGAGAAAGGTTTATTTGCACAACAGAACATTTCCAGTATGGAGGACTGTTCAGACTATGGGTGTATTTCTGGTAACCCACGTGGTGCATTTTGGACCTGCGACTCTTTCATCTAAGTAATGATTTAATATACATATATATATATATATATACATATATATATATATATATATATATATATATATATATATATATATATATATATATATATATATATATATATATATATATATATATATACTATATATATATATATATACATATATATATATATATATATATATATATATATATATACATATACACACATAGAGCTCCAGAAAAAAATTACATTTTTCTTAAATCTTTATCTCTATATGTATGGCAGCCAGTCCAGTGTCTGTTGAATTCCAAAACAGAGAAATGTTGTCAGTAGTTTAGAGAATACAATAAAAAATAACTCAAAGAGATGTCTATAAACAGTAAAACAAGAGAAAATGATAATGCTGAAGTGTTCTCTTGTTTTTTTTTCCGCGGCTGTATATATATAGACTCATTCGTCCCACACAGGGGACATTTCCATTCTGCATTTGACCCATCCTTTTGTTAGGAGCAATGGGCTGCCATGTTGTGCGGCACCCGCGGGGCAGTGTAGGGAACGGTGCCTTGCTCAGGGACACCTCGGTAGCACTTGGTCTTTCAGGGACATGAACGAGTGACCTTCCGGTTCCCAAGTTACAGAATAGAAAAGCAATTGTTGCTCCCGCTTCGAAGCAGTGTAGCATAGCTACTACGCTCATTCGCAAAATAAGTATTGTAAGCATATGTTTGTATTTGATGCAGATGTTTTTTAAATCTGAAAAAAGTGTCAATTTGTAAGCTGATGATTGCGACAGACAACTTTCCCCCTCATATATGGTTACTGTACATACACAGGCTTGGGAGTAAAGATATTTGTAGAGACTGAAGAGTTAAATTAAATTAAAATGTGTTCAGTTACAATTACTAGTTACCTGTAAAAAAAAAAAGAGCCGGTAACCTAAGTACAAAAACATTCAGAGGGAGGTTGTGTTAAAAATCAACATGAAATGCAATGCAAATAAATACTACAGAAAATAAATATTAAGGAGATGTTTTCTACTTAAGTGTATTATGTAAGACAACAGAACAATGTGACCTTAGAAAATAAGAAACCAAGATATTCAGGATAATAAATGTGTCATCTTAAATGATAGGCTAGGCTACAGTAGTTTATAAATGCAGTTTTAGTTTAACACATGAATAACCCTAACCCTCAAGCCTGATTGTTAGTATTAAGAACTTGCATAAAATGTTCGAATCTTAAATATATCATGTTGTAATGACCAACTGTAGTTAGCACAAATCTTCCCTGAGATACAAAATGACACTGCAGTTTGACTGACTGTAGAAAAGCTTTGCTGTTCAAATCATTTCAATACCCGTGTGTGTTTACAGGACCAGTTCATCTCTGTTTGAAGAGTGATTACTTCCAAAAAGGAACACAAATTAGGGTGCATCACGCAAAGCTCCAGCTTTAAAACGTTAAATTATTACTGGACTCATTTCAGAAAGTATTCCAGAGCACATCACGGGGCTTGGATGGAGTTTGTACCTGGCTGCTTGTCTCCTGAAAAGGAAGCAGGGGGAAGAAAGGAGGAGGAACACGGCTGAGGAGAGGGAGCGGTATGTTGGTCCGACCTGGGAGCTTTATTTGATATGATATGAGAGCGCTTTGATATTAGATCAGCTCTCTGAAGAGATGAAGACAGGAGATGAGCACGGGAGGAAAGAATAAAGGTTAATCTCTAAAGATTGAACAAGCAGATTGAACTTCTAATAATGGATGGATGCATTATTGATGCATTTATGGAGAAATGGATGTATCTGAGTGAAGAGAGATGAAGCTGTGGATGGATGCAAATCAAATGAATTCTGGGATATATGACAGTAGTGAAGACGCTTTGCTGTCGGGGGCGGGGGTCAGGAAATGGCAGCATGAGTGGAAGTGATGCATCACACCTCTGTGGGTTAGAGAAGAGCAGTGGAGCTAACTCGAGTAGCGTACAGGATTTGTGAATTGAATGGACACACACACAGTGACAGCAGCAGCCTGTCACCTTTCCAGAGATGGACAGCAGATGTGAAGAGAAGCATTATAATTCACATCAGAATAAGAATTCCTTTATTCATCCTACAGAGGGGACATTTAACTTGTTACAGCAGTATAGATCGAAAACAAACAAAAAAAGAATACACTATTCAGAATCAGAATCAGACATCCTTTATTATTCCCACAGCGGGGAAATTTACAAGTTGCATAGATACCAAATTAGCATAGCACATAAAAAAAAGGCATGCAATAACACAGAATAAGCTAACATATTAAAATATAGAACAAAAGCACACATTAGTTATACTAGAATAAAGTAGGTAAGTAAGTGCACATCCATGGCTAAAGAAATAATGAGCAGCAACTTCAGAACCTAGTGATACAGTGGGGCAAAAAAGTATTTAGTCAGCCACCAATTGTGCAAGTTCTCCCATTTAAAAAGATGAGAGAGGCCTGTAATTTTTATCATAGGTATACCTCAACTATGAGAGACAGAATGAGAAAAAAAAATCCAGGAAATCACATTGTAGGATTTTTAAATAATTTATTTTCAAATTATTGTGGAAAATAAGTATTTGGTCAATAACAAAAGTTCATCTCAATACTTTGTTATATACCCTTTGTTGGCAATGACAGAGGTCAAACGTTTTCTGTAAGTCTTCACAAGGTTTTCACACACTGTTGCTGGTATTTTGGCCCATTCCTCCATGCAGATCTCTAAAGCAGTGATGTTTTGGGGCTGTCGCTGGGCAACACAGACTTTCAACTCCCTCCAAAGATTTTCTATGGGGTTGAGATCTGGACACTGGCTAGGCCACTCCAGGACCTTGAAATGCTTCTTACGGAGCCACTCCTTCGTTGCCCTGGCGGTGTGTTTGGGATCATTGTCATGCTGAAAGACCCAGCCACGCTTCATCTTCAGTGCCCTTGCTGATGGAAGGAGGTTTTCACTCAAAATCTCACGATACATGGCCCCATTCATTCTTTCCTTTACACGGATCAGTCGTCCTGGTCCCTTTGCAGAAAAACAGCCCCAAAGCATGATGTTTCCACCCCCATGCTTCACAGTAGGTATGGTGTTCTTTGGATGCAACTCTGCATTCTTTCTCCTCCAAACACGACGAGTTGAGTTTTTACCAAAAAGTTCTATTTTGGTTTCATCTGACCATATGACATTCTCCCAATCCTCTTCTGGATCATCCAAATGCCCTCTAGCAAACTTCAGAAGGGCCTGGACATGTACTGGCTTAAGCAGGGGGACACGTCTGGAACTGCAGGATTTAAGTCCCTGGCGGCGTAGTGTGTTACTGATGGTAGCCTCTGTTACTTTGGTCCCAGCTCTCTGCAGGTCATTCACTAGGTCCCCCCGTGTGGTTCTGGGATTTTTGCTCACCGTTCTTCTGATCATTTTGACCCCACGGGGTGAGATCTTGCGTGGAGCCCCAGATGGAGGGAGATTAGCAGTGGTCTTGTATGTCTTCCAGTTTCTAATAATTGCTCCCACAGTTGATTTCTTCACACCAAGCTGCTTACCTATTGCAGATTCAGTTTTCCCAGCCTGATGCAGGTCTACAATTTTGTCTCTGGTCTCCTTTGACAGGTCTTTGGTCTTGGCCATAGTGGAGTTTGGAGTATGACTGTTTGAGGTTGTGGACAGGTGTCTTTTATACTGATAACGAGTTCAAAAAGCTGCCATTAATACAGGTAACGAGTGGAGGACAGAGGAGCCTCTTAAAGAAGAAGTTACAGGTCTGTGAGAGCCAGAAATCTTGCTTGTTTGTAGGTGACCAAATACTTATTTTACCGAGGAATTTACAATGAATTCATTAAAAATCCTACAATGTGATTTCCTGGATTTTTTTTTCTCATTCTGTCTCTCATAGTTGAGGTATACCTATGATAAAAATTACAGGCCTCTCTCATCTTTTTAAATGGGAGAACTTGCACAATTGGTGGCTGACTAAATACTTTTTTGCCCCACTGTATATGTAATGTAAGATGACGAAACATTATAAAAATGATGACTGATGATGATGATGATAATGATGATGATGATGATGATGATGATGATGATGATGATGATGATGATGATGATGATGGTGATGGTGATTATTGCACAGTGTTTCAAGAAAAGTGTCCATATATTGCACATTGCCGTTTATTGCACAAGATCTCAACACACATCTCAACAGTCCAAAAATTAAATCATATATTTACATAATATAATACTGATTCTTGTTGGAATGGACTAACTAAGAAGTAGCAGCCAGTAGAGATAATCATATGAGATAGGAACGTATTTCATATAACCAAATTGTGCTCTTATAGAATAGTGCTACAAACGTACAGCAGAAGAATACTGTAGCAGATATTTCCTTCCTTCCTTTCCTTTTTTATACACACGTGTGCTTTTGTGTTGAACAAAGTTTGTGCAGGACTACAGGTCGATTCAAATGTTGTATTTTTTGTTGATTTTGGCCATATTTAAATGACTGTGTTGAAGTGTGGAGCAACACTTAAAACCTTTATTTATTTTACAGATTAAAGGCACTGAGAATAATCCATAATGCATATCCACGAGAACACTCAAATTCACTGTTTATTGATTTAGGGCTGTTAAAGTGTAAATATTTAATTGGATTGCAGTCTTTATTGGTTGTGTGCAGAACAAAAATGAATATGAACAGAAAATATACAAAAGTGCTTTATTTTTAATTCAGAGAATGTGCAACAGAAGGAAATGTAACTATAAGCATGGAATATAAAGCAGATCTCTGCAGTCGGGGTTAAACTGTGGCAATCCAAATGATTTAAAGGACTGTATTTAGGTTTAAGAACATTTATAAAAAAACAATCACTATTTAGATTCATGTTACTGTTACATGAATCTAAATAACAGATTTGTTGGCAGCTGTCTATTTTTGAGAAGGTGTGAAATAAGACGTGTCTATCCCTGCTTCTTTTCGTCATGGGTTATGTAAACTGCTTAAAGTGTACAAATGAATTTGTTCTGCCTTTTGGAATCACATGCATGTATGATCATATCACCCTCACTGCTTTGCAAATGGATTTGGCTTTACATTAGAAAGATTTCAGTCATGAAAGCAAAGGAAGAAGAGCCCTAAACTACACTCTCTTTAATAACCAGCAGGGGAAGACTCCACTGGTTAAACAAAAAGGGGCTGATTGTATGGAAGTCTATGAGAGAGATTTGATTTAGCACCAAACGAAACATTTTCCTTATGTGTCTCATGTCTCCTACTATGTGACTGACACATCGTTATCACATTGTTGTCTGTTAGACCTTTAACCCTTTACAGCATGTGTTCAGTTCACAATAAATTACAGGAAGTTACATTTCCAAACTAGAAAAGAAATGCAGCTTTCACTAGCCTCCTAAAATGTGTAGCCTCAAATGCTCGAAACTCCTAAACTTATTCAGTTAAGTTATAATAGTTTGATTTGATGTGAAAATAAAGTGTTTTTCAATTGCAACATTTACCAGAATGCTACTTCCCGATCAGAGCAGTGAACTGTGAAAAATGACACTTGGCACATGTCCAAATCTGGCATAACATTTCCCTGAGATCATTTTAAGGGATTTGCTGCTAACAAACATTAAAGCTTACCCAAAATAGATCCTCTTTGATGGATATATATATATATATATATATATATTAAAATATTCATGAACACTTCTGTGAAAACCTTTTCTACAACTCAATCAGACTGTGTCACAACTTTCATGTCAGCTTCCGACACTGCCTGAGTCAAATCCGACAGAACCCCCCCACTGATCGATGCCTCAGTAACACATGCTAGAGTCAAACTAGATTCCTGCACAGAGGAACATGCTCTGTGTGGTTTTGGTCGTCACTAACAGAGTTGTGTGGAACTGTTTCATTCCAGCAGACAGCGGACATTAGGCCTACTCAGTTTGTTATTGGTGTGTTTGTTGGAGTAGTGTTGGATTTGCAATGGTGGCAGTTGGTTTAAAGATACTCATGCTTTGCTGATATACTTCAACATTAAGAAATGGTCTGTGTGATTGCATGGTGTATTGCTTTTTAATGAAAACGTATCGTTTCCTATGACCTGTTGACTTTATGTAAAAGAAATGTGTGAGCGACTCCGCTAACAAACGGTTTGAAAAGGATGGAAGGAGAAGGATTTGGGTAAAATAAAAAGGGTTTTATTGTTCCACAAAGTCAAAACAAAACTCCACACACGAAAACGCCATGTGTTTCAGTTTACGTGTTCTTTCAGTGGCCCACACGTCCTTCCAGGACCCAGCATACTGCAAAAGAGACCAGAATCAGGTTACCAGCATGCTTTTTACAGAGGGACTCATTACCTGATTCTGATCAGCTGTCCGGCTGAGCCACTCCCATCAGCCCAGCAGCCGGCAGTCTAACCACACCCCTCTGCTACATAATGGTACAAAAAAAAGTACTTATTGTAGACATAGAATCTAGTTCGAACAATAGTCTCCGTGTTCTAACCTTAAAGAGGCCCTATTCTGTTTTTTTGGGGTTGTCCCTTTCCTGTAGTGTGCTATATAGGTTTTGGTGCATGTAAACGGTCGCCCCCCCCCCCCCCCCCCCCCCCCCCCCCCTTTGGTCGTGCTCTGATTGGTCGTAGCGTGCAGAGGGAATTTGATAGACAACCGTTTATCCCGCCCCTGCCAATTGTGGTTTGCCAGGCTACCCCCCTGCCTGAAACGCCTCCATTGCCACATTTGTTTACTTCTTAACATAGAGACATCACTATGTAACTCTAGAGCTTCTACTGGCTACCTCTCCAACACTTGGTATCTGATAGGCTATGGGGCGGGACCACTCTGAGTGGTTGGACGAATCACAACAGAGCCGGCCAGCTAACCAATCAGAGCAGACTGGGCTGTAGTTTCAGGCAGAGGGTGAAAAGAGATGCTGCAGCACAGGCAGTATGAGAAACATAAAGAGCTTTTGCGCATTAAAGCATGGAGACATGTCCATTAGAGACATAATATACTATAATGAACCTGTAGGATGAGCAGAATATCTTCGCTTAAAAGCTACTTTTATGCTTTTTTGTTTTGTGCAGAGCCTCAGATCAGCAGGGAACTCTTTAATGGTTCTGCACCAGTCTGACAGGGCAGCGAGCTGGGTATTTTTCTGGTCATTTGGCGTGGTTGTGTTGACCTGCTTCTGTTGTTTTAGCGATAAAATGTAAGCACACACTGGAGTATTTTGTGTCTAATGAGGAAAACACTAATCCACGCCTCTGCTCCGCCTTCTGCTCAGCCGTGTATTTCTGTGACTGAATGTGGGAGATTTGGCTCAGTGTACTGCGGCTCTCTTGGCAGTGCTGTCTGTTCCCACAGCACTCTCAGTGACTCCTGAGAGAAGATGGTAAACAGCGATGGAGGTTTTGCATGCTGCCTGAGAGATAGCTTCCTCTAAAGTTAGGGATCTGACTGCGGATGGCAGCTCTGTTTACAAATCCGGGAAAGGTGGCACGCGGCAGCGCTTCCTAACAGACAGCATGTCAGCCTCCAAGAGGAGCTTTTCCAGCATTTAAGAAATTAAATGAGGGATACATTCTGTTAGAGGCAGATGAAGACCAAGGGTTTGGCAATATTGTGATGGATGGGAATCAAACAGCTTCTACGAACAGCCAGGCCTGATGGGAGGGAGCTGCCACATGGTTTGGAAGCTGTGTGTTTCCTGTCAGTGTGTGACTGGAGGCATGGCTACAGGGATGTTTGTGAAGGCACAACTTGTGTGTGTGTCTGGGGAGGCAAAAAGCATGCAATAGGGAAGGAAACTTAAACGGAACCCAACGGATTGGGTTTCCGTCAGTTTGTGTGTGCTCCCTGCAGAGAGCTCACTGTGCAGCTTCAGAAGCTCTCTAACAGGCCAGGGTTCACCTCCCCCCACTCATGCATAAGACAGGAGAGGAAATGTTGCGCGGGCCAACAGATGCTGCCTCTGAACTTCCCTCAGCTCCAAGAAATTCTGTTGGTCTCTCAACTTTAAACTGTAGTATATCTGCCTCTCAGCAGGGGTTAACTTTAAAAATGTATTCTTGCATGTTGTGTATTTGATTACTCTCCGTTACTTTTGGATTACCTTAATATCAAATGCAATGTAAATAAATACAAGAGAAAATAAATATCAATAGGACATTTTTACTCAAGGTTATTATGTAAGACAGAACAATGCAACCTTAGAAAATAAAAAACTAAGATATTAAGGATCGAGAATGATTGTATGGATAGGAAAGCCTGCCTTTCATGAAGCATATTCAGGCAGTAGTCTATACACCAACACTGAAACACATGAGCATACACTACAGTTTAAAAAGCATGACTCAAATCTGAGCTGAGAGAAAATGCTCCGTTTTAGTTTAATACACACAGTTAAGCTCACACACACTATTTTATAAACATAGGTTCACCTGCTGAATAGATAACAGAACAAATGAACCAAAGAAAGAGAAACCATAAAGCAGATTCATGCAGTAGGTCACACTTCACATCACACTTTTCCTGTGTGTCTGATTTCCTTTAACGTGAGTATTTCATCATTCTCAGCTCTGCACTTACACTGACGGTAAAAATAAGACAACAACAAAATGACAGAGGGATGGTATCTGTCCTTCTGTTTAAAGGAAGATCAGGGAACAGACACATGGCATTCAATCATGTGATAATCTTGAAAGAAGTCGATGTGTGTCAGAAACAGCATCAATCATCTCACCTCATCCTTTAAGATCAAGCCGGACGTCTGGCCACCCTACTATCACACCCCGTTTTTCAGAAATATCCTCTTATTTTGTCTCACTCCCCCTTTAACTCCCACCTTCAAAATAAAAGCACCATGGAGTTATTGTATCCTTACAAGAAGCTAAGGATGAGGCTTGTATTTTCTAAATAAACGACCCATAGAGCAACGTAATCTTTAAGAGGAAGCAAAGAAGGATTCATGTTTTTTCAAAATAAATGCCCCACAAAGTCACTGTATCCAACAAGGAAGCTCAGGACTAGACTTTAGTTTTTCAAAATAAGAGCACCACACAGTCACTGTATTCAAACAGGAAGCTCAGTATCAGTCTTATTTAAAAAAAAATGTAAGAAACAAATTTACTCAACCCTTACAGAAGGCTCAGGTTGAGCTTTGTTTTTCAAAATAAAATCCCCAGAAAGCAACAAGACAGCCACAGCTATCAAGACCTACTTAGCACTGAAAATATACAATGGTATGACTTGCTTGAAGTGAATATATCTGCACTTTCCTTGTTGTTCTGAGTTTGATTGTAACTAGTTTTGGATAAAAACGTCAGCCAAATGAAATGTAATGTAATATACGCATCCGGACACACAGTCACACAGTAAAAATGTCTTGCTGAGACACTTTGTAGTTCTATGTAAGGTTTTGCCAATATTAGCCCTGACAGGCTATTAGCTACACACACAATAACCAGTGCACTTACTCTACGGGCTGTGCATGTGTTTTATTTGTGAAGATTTTCCTTCAAAGGGACAAAGACTCACTTTAAGATCTACTGTCATTACTGTCAGTAGCAATGTATCACTGTGACAGCTTGATATGATTTCGTTTTCTCTTGTAGAGCTAATGGTTCTCTTCTGGGACAGCCCCCCTGCTGTTACCAATAATGATAAATAAAAGCTGAGCAATCACACCGAGAACATCTCTTAACTCCCATCAGACTGCTGTCATTACTGAAGTTGCATCGCTGTGGGAGGCTCTGTTGTGCTCAATGTGTCAGGAGAAGAGACAGTATGTGGGAGACAGAAAGAGAAACAGTGAAAACTGTGATGCACGAGGGGGCAGTGAAGCAGACACAGGAAAGGAGGGAATCGGTGTTACAGGCAAAAAGCAATGCCTATTTCGCCTCAACATTCAGTCTCATGTATACTGTCATGATTACCTCATTCACGCTGATATCTTCCTGTGTGTTACATAAAATGTGACAATGCGAGGTGCACCATTCCCCCAATTTAAATCACAATCCTCAAGCAGTGTCACTTTTTAAAGGCTGATCTTCACACCATTAAACTAGTTTTAGAACTTGGAGCATTTTAGGTTTTGTTTTGTTTGGGCCTATGTGAACACAGCTGACACTCTGGGCTGCAGGGCAACAACAGTGGGCTGAGTTCACCTTCCCTACAAACTCTGGAGGGGTTTTTATTCAGTCAAAATGCCACTGACCCTTCCACCTAAAATAACAAAGCTAATAAATAGAGTCTTGTTAAGTGTACCTCCATATGAAGAACAATTATCGTGCGTGTTCTGTTTCTTAAAGTTCTGTTTCTGACGGAGAACTGTTGTAATCAGATGGACAGTTTTCTCTAGTCACAGTCCAGATGCTGGATGGTACGGTGCCGACAAGTGCAAACGAGCTACAACTACCGAAAACACTTCAATGAGGACAAATGAGACTCACTTTCAAAAACGATGCAAATAAATCAAAATAAATATTTCTTAATTGTATGTGTTCGGTCAGTATATTTAAAATGATTAGGTTACTTAGGTTAGCTAGCTAGCTTACAGTAGATCTGTAATAATGTGGAAAGAAAACATGTGATCACATTTTTATTTAAATAAGTCAATAAAACCTACATCTTAGGTAGATTTCCAGTGACAGTGAGTGTTCGGCGCTGGATATTTTGTCCATTAGATGGACAGTGTAAGGTTTACTACAAACACGCAATAAAAAGTGTTAGCAATACACTCTGCTGATGCTCCATTAGGAAGAAGTGGATAAATAAAAGAGGAGAAAATGTGTAATTTTAAAAGCAAATGCTCAGAAAATATTTGTGATATTCCTGATAAAAGAACATCTTGGCATTAGTTTAGAACTTTTGGAACTCTCTGCAATGTTACTATATAAGCACAACCAAGTCGAATGCATCACTTGCAATACAAAAATGTCACTGAGTTGGAACAAAGCAAACTAATGCAGGTCTGAAAACGTCTGAACCCTTTTTTAAGGCAGGATAAAAACACCCCAGAGCTCTTATGCTTAACACAAACATTATCACTGTCCTTAATCCGCTCTTCCTTTGCCCCCATAATACACATTGTGTGTCATGAAAATATTAGTTTTTCTGTTATCCTTCTGAAAAACAGAGCCCAAAACATATCCTACTTGGCGGAGGAGATACCATCAACTCATAAGTCTACATCATTTGATTTTAAATATTGCATTACATTTCATAACTTTAAATACTGTACAGCACATATTTACATAATTTAACATAATACAGCACAAAGATGCCAAGATGATGTTTTTCGTTGTAAAACAAGGACTTGAATCAAAGATTAACTATACTTCTTCACAACCCAATGGATTTAAACAATGTAGCAAAATTATATAGCAGGGTGGTTGGATGATTTGGTTAAAAATACACTGTAATGAGCTTATTAGATCTGGATAAGTAAAAAAACTGAAATCCCTTGCCAAGCGTGTTATGTTTTTGCAGTGCTTTTTCTCTCTCCACTCCTTAATTGCCAACTTGTGATACGTGACCCGCGGTGTGTGCAATGATCCAAACATCACTGCAAATTGACGAGACTGGATTCATGGTGGGCTCGGTCTACACTCCGTGTCACAGCTTTAATTGCCCGGGCCTTGGCAGGGCGGCCCGTTGGAGTTTTATTAGCGAGCAGACAGCTTTCTCCACCAACATCACACCCAGCTCTCCCCCACCCCATCACATCCCACCCCCTCATCATCCTCCCCCCACGCGGAGTAAATGCCTTGCTAAAGTCCACAATGAATTCAAGCGGATATCTGCTACTCAGGGAAGTCTAACTCTCCCCGGGCGAAAAGGGACAACTTAATTGGGAAGTCTGTCTGTGAGCAGTATCCAGGACATTCAGAGCTGATGCACTGCCAACAAACCGAAAGTTTCTGCACATAGGTGACCTCAACAAAGTTATATAAGAGCTTCAGTACATTATTAAACTGCTTTACTCCTCTGCAGCTACGCGTCCTCACATTACAGTACTGCTCTCTAGCTGTACGCCATCAATCACAAATTCATAGAAAGAGTGAGACGACCAACAGTGTAAACAAAGAAGGTTCTTTACCTACTAAAAAACATAACCATGACTATAAAATAAACTAATGACTTTACCATCAATGATTGAAATACAACATTTTAATCCAATTGTCTCAGGATATTTTGTGAAGGATCCAAGCCTTGGTGGTGCTAGATGTAATGATCAGGGCCAGCTGGCGAAAAACATTAATGGTCACATTTTCACTCCACATCTAGCAGACACAAATTAATAATCATCCATCCGATTTCAACGGGATCCGCTAATATAAATCATCATGGTTATCGAACTCATAGATGTGGGTCATAAAGGGCTGCTACACCAACTTGAAAGGCTTAATCTTGTAATCACATTTGTTAATAACTCTAATAAATAATAAAAGAAGAATACATAAGCCTTTAGCAATCATAGTTAATCTGACAGGAGCAGGTATCAGGTGCAGGGTTAGGGTCCAATAGGGTTAGGGATAACCAAACCCTAACCCTATGGGACCCAAAAACAACAGACTTGCAACCAGAAATGTCACCGGGTATAGCAAACAGTAGGACCTGAATGCAGAAACATAAGCGAGAGAGGTATATCTAACCTAACCTAATGAAAAGTAATCTGGTACAAAAACAAATGGAGGAACACAAATGAAACTAAGAGAGCACACTGAGTTAGAACAAAACGAAAGCAAATAACACAAAACAACGAACAATACGGGATGACATGAGGACACAGAGCCAATCCAATAGAGAGCAGAAAGAATTATCCAGGGAATGGACACAGACAACACACACAGAACCACCCCAGGGAACATAGATGGGATCATTGACGACCAACCTACAGAGAACACTGAGACAGACAGAGATGTATATTCACAGAGCTTATTATTACAGGGAACAGCTGGAGAGTGCAGGCAAAGAAAGGCAGCAGCATGATTAGATACACATGGGTACATTAAGGGCGAAGCAGACAATCCATAAAAGGCGGGAAAACACAGAGACAGGAAGTACAATCCAGACAAAACACAAGAGTGTTCATACAAAATAAAACAGGAAATACAATAACTCGCCTACACATTTAAATCTACTGCTTAGTACTTATTTGTCTTTTTATTTCTAATGTGGGCTTGTTCTCTATATTTAACACTTTAGCTTCTTTATAATTCCTTGCCTTTTATATGCTATGTTACTTTTGCCTTAACGCTAAATTTCCCCGCTGTGGGATTACTAAAGGAATTCTGATTATGATTGATGTCACGGACCAGAGGACCGGTTTTACCACCTAAGTGATGACAACAACATGTTAACAACACTTTTACTATACAAATGCAGTCATTTTAGAACTCCGACCTTTTCATACACTACCTTAACCTAAAGAAATGTAGCTTTGTTGCTTGGTTTCATTCAGTCTCACATAGGTGCAGTTTGGCCTGTCTAACGCATTCAGAAGCAGCAACAACTTCCGGAAATCTGAAATGGGTGGAGCTTGGGACCTTAGATTTTCATTGCCATAACTACACAGTAGCTGCTGTTCACCTGATAATAAAAACTATTGAACCTCGAGCCTCATTCTACGACCACCGGACATACTGTATGTCCAATATCGACTTTCTTTTAGCTCCAGTTTTTGTTCTTCACTAACTCTACAGGAAAATCTCTTTCGTTGTATCTACTAAATGCTTTGCTTTGATCCACAGATAGTCTTTAACTGTGTCTTCCTGTCAGGACAATCTCTATCGTGGAGCGCTCCTCCTTCAACATGAAAAGGTCAAGACGGCGTCAGTTGTAGAAAATGTCACAATGTCGTCTGAGAACAGCTACATGAAATCTAATCAGCCAGTGGATCCTGTGATGTGGGCTAAGTCGAGAGAGCAGCTCTGTTCTTTATATATATGGGGCAGAGACAGAAACAGGACATATTGATATATGTACAGTATATTAAAAGCAGAAAACAGGAGCTTAGGGAAGTCAAATCTTTGCTTTGACCCATGTTCTGCAAGCTTTTTTTATTTAGCTCTCATTTTTCATACCCTTGTGAAGACACACATTGCTACTTAAAGATTCAAAAGACAACAATAAAGAAGAAACATAAATGTTACAATAACTGCACAACCAGGACAATTGATCTAAAGGTTATTTCATTAAAAATGACACTTCATTGAAAATGCAAGAGAAAAAATGTTTTTATGACCACATTAAAAGAAATGATCGAGCAGGGACATCTCGGATTCTTGGAAGGCTGATACAGCACAAAGATTTTTTGCTTGTAGAAATGTAACATATGTTTGGATTCCTGGAGTTTTTGTTCATTGCAATTCCTGCAGCCAGAAACTAATTTTGTCAAGGTAGGACGAACAGCAAGCGAGCATCAGCAGCCGCACACCTAATAGAAAGAGCTGTGCTGTGGGAAGGGGCGTTGTATTAAATCAGCAGGGTAATGGGGTTTGTGTGTTAGTTGCTGAGTGTCGTAAACTGGCGACCAGTCGAACACAGTCCATCAAGATGCTAACTGCTTCTTAAAAGGGCAACCCTCATCCTTATTGAATGGTCAATTAAATGATCTGGGTGGCGGTTGATTTGTCTTCAGAAGGTTCCTAATGGAGTGAAATGATCCGGAAGTACTTCAGTGTCAGCCATGATAAGAGCTGTTTAATTCTCTAGATGATAAGAAAGGAGCTTCATTCTTCCTTTATTATCTCCTTTAGCTTAGGATACATTAGACCATCCTCATGGAAAGGAAACGAGAAAATACTGTCACTCAATGCCTTACAGCAGCAACATTTAATGTGACTCAACATTCTGCCGTTCAACAATGCAACTGATCGTGAGCGAGAAATGTAGCTCAAGAAAGCTATGGTGCGCATTTGATATCTTATGCCAAAGAGCTTATATGTTCTACTTTCAACACGATACTAAACCAAAAGGCACAATATGAACGTTACACTAATTACTGTAAATTGTTGAAATAAAGTCTCACAGTTTTACTGAGTTGAGCTGTTGTTTGAATGGTGATAAGCACAGTGAAATATGTGTATGCCTAACAAATGATGCATATATTGCATGAAGTTGTATTTATTCCCCCAAAATGTATACAACCATGTAATCAGGATTCATGTCAATTAATATGTGTGGACAGGGTACGTTTCACTTAAAAACTATTTCCAAACTTGGTGATCAAAATTATATATTTCACTTTTGTCCATTTTCATAAAACCTTCATAGAACAACACCATAAGAGCGGTCCAAATTTTCTTGGAGTAGTTACTAGTTTCCTGTATCATAAATCGTGGGATAGTGTAAATGCAGTCGGATTCACTCAGCACCACGGATGTCTTTTTTTAAGTCCTGATAAATTGTCCTTTACATCTTTCCAGCCAGGAAACAGAACAGCAGAAACCCCACCATGGAACATTCATGGATAATGTTGAAGACGTCCTTAAAGCTTGAGAGGGCAGGCAAAAATTCAAAGATGGCAATAAGATTAGGCATACATGGGTAGAATTAGGGAGGGGCAGATAATCATAAAAAGGCAAAAAAAACAAAAAACAAAGACAGGCAGTGAAATCCAGAGAAAGGCGAAAAGACAAACCATAACCCCATGACATGTTTTACTGAGGTTAAGGAATCGTGGTCAGGAAAAGATATTGATCACGCAATTGGACCGCCACCCAGAGAGGTGTTCGGTTGTTTGCTTGGAGCAGGAAGTCATTTAGCGCCAGGCAATGCACACTGAGCTACAGCCCCCCTGACACTAGCACCACCTCTTTTCACTACCAATCTCATCCAGTGAACTCCTGCCCTGGAAGCGCCATGCTCTCCCCTCCCCGGTTACTATGGTTACCTTACACGTTGCTCTGTTAACTTGGTTGCTGTGATCAGAGAGCGTCCCATTTCCACCGGGCCTGGATCTGTCAGCTTGCACAGTGGGGGGAACATGTGCCCAGGCAGTGCAAAGGGGGTCCCTGACGCACAAGATTACACCGTGTTTACATCACTGGAGATGTCACAGAGCACGGTACATGGCACACTTTGAATTAGAGCGAATAGCTGTATGATTCTGTGACAGCTTCGCAGTGTACGTCACAGTTATAAAAACTTTATTTATATAAATCCTTTCTAAAATACGTTTGCTTTGAATATAAAACACATAGTGGCACTAAAATCCCAGGAAATGAATAATGCAAGGGATCCTAAAATAATCTGTTTTAAGAGATGGAAATGAAGAAAAGGAGCTGTGAGGCTGATCTCTATGTGAACGATATCATCATCTACAAGGTTAAACACAAGTGTACATTGATGGACCGTGGCTCAGTAGTTTGTCCAGTCACAGGGTTGGCGGCTTGTATGACACGTGTCAAAGTGTTCTGGACACTTGGACAGTCCAAATTGCTCCCTGCAGACGAGCATCATGCATGGTAGCCCGCTGATAGAGTTATAGGCAAATTGAAAAGCACTTTTCCAGCCATTTTTAATTGATGTAACTAGGATCATCTTCAGTAAGCTTGGAAAAACATACATTTAAAACATGTTTGCATTAAAAACAACAGATTTACGGATGATATGTTGAAGGAATGTAGGGAGGCAGATTGGATGTCAGGAGGGAGGGGGGAAGGGATGATGGGATGAAAGGAGGTAAGGAGGAAGGGATAAAGGGGCAAAGTGTTGTAGGATGAATAAGAAAGTCGAATGGGATGAAGAAAGGGATGAAAGGAGGAGATCTTGGGATTGAGGAATGATATGTTGAAGGAATAAAGGGAAGGTGATTGGATGTAGGGAGGGAGGGAGGGAGGGAGGAAGGAAGCGAGGGATGGATGAATAAATTGGAAGGGATGTAGGGATAAAAGGTGGATGGGATCTACAGATTGAGGATGAAGTGTTGAAGGGATGTAGGGAGTAGGGAGATGATCGGATGAAGGGATGAGGGTAAAGATAAGGTAGGAAGGGGAATTGATGAATGGAAGGGATAGGGAGGATGGGTTGCGAAATAGCAGAAAAACAGGATGTGTAGCTTAGCAGGTATAGGGATGTGGTTTAGGCATGGCCCTGTTCTCAGACCTAAGTTAACTAATTGACTTCATTAATTTAATAGACCTTCTAACCAGAAAGATGTCTTGACTTATTAAAAATGTGCAAGAGTCAAAATAATTCAAGCACAATTAGATGTCAAGATACTGTATAAATGTTAGCCCTGGTTTGTGCCTATGATGACTGTCAAAAGTTTTAAGATAACAATACTTTGCCAACTATCTCAAGATGAGTGAATAAACCTGTACTAAATAAACCTGTTGGCTCTCTAAATTATTGTTGCTTCATGTTTCGTTCTGTAATGAGACTATCCACAAATGACATTTGGAACAGACAATAATGACACTAATTTGCCACTTTGACTAGCTTAATTTAGAGCGAAGGGAAGTGGTGAGACTAGTAAACAAATATCTCATTATTCTTACTGATTGCTGTTCCAGACAGATCGTTATAAGCCTTTTTGAGTCAGTAATTACCATAATGTCCCAATTTGCAGGATGTAGAGGATGTGTTTATTAGCTAAACCATTTTGAAAAATGTTTTTCCCAGTTTCTTTACCTTCCACTTTTTTCTATTTTAATTTGTGTGGCTTCAACTTGCTCTGTTTTTTGACCTGAGGACCTGTAAGTAATCCAGCTGACAGGTGGGAAAGAGGAGAAAATGCACACTGTGTGCTCCTGAAATCATATAAGCTCCAGCTGCCTTCGACTTCAGCAAAAGGTTTTGACACTGCTAGCCTGCCAGTTGCAAACCCCGTAAATCCTTTATTACTAAATTTTTAACATGCCTTTTCAAAATGTGGCTGCTTTACATTGTTCAAACCCTTGTGGCTGTTGTATTATTCCACAAGTAGAAAGAGTTGAGGAACAGCCAGAAATACTTCCCTCTGGAGCTGTTTTATTGGGTTTGTGTTAATATGCAAAATGTGCAAAGTTCCTTCTTCAAAGAACCCATTCACTCTTTAAAGCTCTGTTAAACAATCTTAAAAGTCCATATGAGATGTTGCCAATGTACCTAGCCAATGTGAAGGTATAATATTTGCTAAGAGATAAACCTTTATAATTAGATTGAATGCTCAAATGAACACTTTGTTGTACAGTTTTTTGGTATTGGGGTAGTGTTTGTGAATTCGCTCAACTCCATAAGTGAAGAGATATACTGTATCTGTACTTGCAGTTGGGGTTACTAGGAGCGAATATTTCTTCAAACAGCTACCCTATTTGAAGAAATATTGGTTTAAGATTTGTTTTCCTGGCCCCGGCCGTGGCGCAACTGGCTGGGGCACCTGCACCGTACGCCGGCGACCCGGGTTCGATTCCCGACCCGTGGTCCTTTCAGGATCCCACCCCGACTCTCTCTCCCACTTTCCTGTCACTCTCCACTGTCCTTTCCGGTTAAAGGCAAAAAGCCCCCAAAAAATAACTTTAAAAAAAAAATTGTTTTCCTAAAACTTAGCTTCCAACGATGTGAATAGCTGCATCATTTTTAATTAGCAGTTCTTCTGTTGCTGTCTTTCAGGCTTTGCCACAGAAAGGAATGTCATCTACAAAGCTCTGATGTGATTTTTTATCTCACTACACATCTTTGCTAAACACATTTCTTCTAGCACAAGCCTCAAGACAAACAGGATATAACGGTGGTGATCATCATGAAGTTTTTCAGGAATGTGACTTGGACTCAAATGAAACGACTCGAGACAAAGTAAAAAAACAAAAGGTCTTAAAGTAGAAAATAAAATACGACCAAACTTGACTTTTGGCATGAAAAACACGGGTTGTCCAGGCATAACATGGATGAAGACGAATTGACACAAGACAAAGGGAGACGAGGACTATTTATAAAATAGGTAATGGAACACAAAAAAGGGTTGGGCCAATAATCACAATGGCAAGAAGTCAAAGGCTTTGAAACAAGAAGGAAAGGTAAGTACAAAATAAAACAGGTAGTGCAATGACAAGACAAGCATGACTGTAACTTGACAGGGGAACAAAACATGACCAAACATAAACACATAAACATGAAACATACTATATAACATAAAGCGGATAAATAACAAACTATACATGTCATGAGTAAACAGAACCTGGCAAAATGAACAGACTTTACAGAAGTCCATTGTTAATGCATCAGAAGCGGGCAGGGCATATTATATGTATCCTGTACTGCACGAGAACACAAAGTAATCATTAGAGACCAATATTTAAGAAATCTAGCTTTTCCTTTTAACTACACATTTTCACTCCTGTTGTTTCAAACACATTAATGTGTTTATTGTAATGAATCCATTCTTCTACTCAAAAGATAAAAATGCACCAATTATAATTTTCTTGGACATTTATAATTTTTTGAGACGTCTGACATTCAGGTTTTCTTTCTTTGTAAGAACTATGATTGACAGCATACACACACGTCTGTGTTTTTAGTAATTGGACAAATTAAATCCAACAAAAAATAAATGTTACTTTCCCCAGAAAAACAAAACAAAAAATGGCACATCAGAGATGGCTGGACTGGCTACCGCTCATGGCGGATTAGCCGACAACCAGCAGTTCCCACTATTGGCCGATTAATCGGTGCATCTTTAGCTCGAAACCCTACAATGATTCTGTGCTTTATTTTCTCAATTACAACATGTAAACAGATGTAGTCCTTTGATAAGACTGTCTCGATGTGTCTCTGTACACCAGTCCCAGATTAAAGGTGGCTGTCCGGACACTTATTTCCCTCCTCTTCAGAGCTTTTGGGATTTATGTGTGTTTTGCTTTAATCCTCCAGGATAAGAAATAATTAGTCCCTCTGCTCTTCAAAGCAAATTATCCTTGCTTTAATATAAAAACCCTGCATGCTGCAAACAAACCACATTTGCATTAACTTCATCAGAGTATTGCGTGCAACTTTTTTCTTCAGAATGACACTCAATAGTACTATCATCCAAAAATGTACTCGTGCTTATTCATTCTCTGTTGAACTTGTCCATTATTGGAGGAAAAACCGATGCAGTTACACACTGAAGCCATTTTAACACAGCTGACTGCGTCTCCACTGTGAACATCTGCAACTACACATCCTTTGATGCCACTATGTTAATGACCGGCGCTCCAAATATAACCCAGTTGGAGGGTAATAAAATGCAAACCACACACGGCTTTGTTCTACATACAGACTCATTTATCACAGCCTGTCACAGAGCAGAGAACTACATGGCTTTTCTTCCACAAGATAAAAAAGCTTCAACATTGATGTCAAACAATCATATTTGATTGAAACACCAACAGTGTACAGTCTTCTTACTATTCTATTCTATTCTTAATCTTTTCACAAATTGAATCATAAAGGATAACAGTTGCATAATACCCAAATTGTTACAGTCCAGAACTGGACAGCAATTCATACGAAATTAATGTAGATGTAATAGTTTGCTAAACAGCAAAGAACAGATACTTTTATCTAATATTTACAACCATCCCTAATGTAATAAAAATGGCAGTCTTTTAGGCAATATTTACAGTGTATGAGAGGCTAAAAGTTTTCCATTTAATGTGGGTTTTTTGTGCATTGATATTCATTTTCTGGCCTGTCCTTCATCAGCTGCTACAGAGAGGAGATAACAAAGAATCCAAGGTGAAAGGAGTGAATGGAAATGGAAAAAAAGGGTAGCTATGCAAGAAGAGTTCAATCCGTACAGAATGCATTCAGAGTAATCTAATATTTTAATAAACATTTGAGCAAAATAAAAAGAAATATGAATAGTGTTTGTTTTTCAAACCTAATCATAGCATTATATAATTCAAAGGAGGGGTGGAAGCCATAAATAGAATAAGACACTTAATATGCACTTTGGTGTTCTAGACATGGTGGTGAGATGAGGAGAATGCTGAAGATCTGGAAGTGATGAGGTGTGGACTTATGATGAGCTTAATATGGGCAAATAATATACCCAATTATGAATGACTTAAGCATGAAGATAGAGTTCCTGATTCAACTTTGATATCTATTAAAATGATGTCGGGTCCATCTCAACACTTGCAACTTTATTGGCTAGCACTCAAACACTTTGTACGTGATAGGCTAAGGATCACAACAGAGCCGGCCAGCTGACCAATCAGAGCAGACTGGGCTCTGGTTTCAGACAGGGGGTGAAAAGAGGTGCTGCAGCACAGGCAGTATGAGAAAAATAAATAGCTTTTTGAATATTAAAGCATGGAGACATGTCGCAATAGAGAAACGACATACAAGTTTGAACCTGAAATATGCAGAATATGGCCCCTTTAAGACATGACAAGTCTGAGACGTAGCATTCACAAAAAAACGTGACAAGTCGTAGTTAAAGTTGACTGTTTTTAGGCATATATTATAAGTCTCAGATATATAAAAAACATGTCTCTAAAGTGTTTTGCTCAAAATACCAAACAGATCATGCATTTCAGCATGCACCATATCCCTCTGTTTCAGCCCTGTTCCTGAAGTGCTGATTCTGTGTCTTTCCCTTTAAATGCTAATGAGCTGCTGCTGGCCACGCCCCTTTGATGAAGAGTTTGCGACTCTCCGCCTCCCCCGGTTACCATTCTTACAGAGGACAAGAGGAAACATGTCTGCCCACACAAATGCAGCTGTTCAAACTTATTGTGAATTTGATCCTGAATCTGGCACTGAAGAACAAAAGGTTTCAGTGGAAGCGCAAACATTTTGGTCGCAGCAGGACATTTCTGAAAGGTTAGTTGACTTCAATGTAAAGCCAGCCCACATTTCCGATATGACCTCAGGTCCGCTGCAAATCTGGATCAGCTCATTTGTACCCCCGTTTTTAGAGATGTGGGTAAGGAGGAAAAGAGAGAGGGTTGTATTTTCTGACACTTTGTGAGTCTCCTTACACACCGGGGACACATATTTATGTAAAAAAGGCATCAAAAAGTGCATTTTGCATAATAGGACACCTTTAACACTAGAACCGCCAACGGGTCAATTTTACCCGCAGCTGTTTCTTGATTGTCTGTAACTTTGTTTCAATAAAATATTCCAGTCTGTGACTTTTCCTGAAAATGTGTTATGTAACACCCTCTGCTGTTAAAAATGATCAATATGAAGTCAGATTGAAATCAACGCCAGCAAGTAATATTCACCCCTATAGAAAATGCAGTGATTTTCGTGCTATTTATTTTGCATGTAAAGATAAACATGACGTGTTGCTATAGCAACGCCTATTGTTTACTGCTGTTCCTTATAGAGCCGGTCATATTTTGTGCAGAGACTTTTAAAATGGACAGAAGAAAGAGATGTATGAATGTACAGGAGGCATTAGCGCTGCTAAAAAGTCTGAGTGAAGAACATTCTGATGGTGGGGAGGTGTCAGGACTGAGTGATGTCTCCTGGGTTTGTTCTGCCATCTGACAACGATCCAGAGCCTCCGCGGAAAGTGAAGCCATCCCATCATTTCTGAGCAAACTTCTCTGCTTTGGGACGCCCCCCGGGCTGACAGAGACAGTAATTGAACGCACTCCTCAGACTATGACGCCACTCGTCACGTTTATCGCGCTCCCGGACATATACAGACAGGTGGCGAGTGAACGGGTTGCTGTGTGTTCTACGATCGCGTGTCTATGAATCCATAACCCCCCTCCCACACACACACACAAACACACACACACACACACACACACACACACACACACACACACACACACACACACACACACACACACACACACACACACACACACACACACACACACACACACACACACACACACACACACACAAAAGAACAACACAACTGTACTACTCCAACTCAAGTGGAACAATAAAGTTTGGTTAACGACACCCCCTGGATTGGTGCAATATTTCTGACCGAAGATTTAGGCCAGCCTTGTGTACAGCCAGTATTACATATATATCCATTTCACAATTGTATTAAAGACTAGAACCCTATGTTCTAGTATGATAAATAAAAGAGCATTGTACCTTGAAAATCCATGCTTTCTAGTAGTGGGTAAATTTGACCATTGGCGGTTTTAGGTATACAGCAACCCCTGGCGGTTCTAGTGTTAAGGAAAAACATAGGATGAGAGTCAAACAACCCACGAGGCTGGGACAAGTCCATATCAAACCGCCCTTTAAGCTCTAGCAAGTCTGAGTCGAAATACTGATGGGGCGACTAAGACAAGTACAAGCCTTACCAACCACAACACACACTAGAGATCAAGACATATGAAGCCTTACTCAAAGTTGAGAGACATTGAATTCAAAACAGCTTTTAAGCCGGGACAAATCGCTGATAAGGCAGAGAGAGTCTGAGTTCTAGCCCTGATCAGTGTGCAGATGTTCTCCGGTTGTCCCTGCACTCCTGCCTGTTCTAATGTTGTGTTCAGCTGGCAGCATGCAGCCCTGCCCCACATTTAAAGGACTCATGGGATGTTACTTTCCATCCTCTTTCATATTATTGCTCGCTCAAACTGACAAGCCAGCACTAATGTTTTACAACAATGCTCCTTATGAATCATTGACACACTTTGCTATGTGTGCTTAATTACATAACAGCCCTTGAAGCAGGTGAATTTAAAATAATTAAATATGACACATAATGAGGTAGACAAGGGTTGTTTTCATGTTAATCGAATCCCAAACTCAACAGACCTCTGTGTGTCTGACAGTGGCATTGATCTAATCTCCCTGCCATCAAATTGCTCTTCATTTCTCTGTTTCCTTTCCCTCATTGGTCTTGATCTGGCCCGAGGCTCCATGGTTCTCTTGAAACTAACTCCAGGGACCGATTGCAGTCCATTAGGCTGCCAATGAAAAATAAGTGCTTTGACATCCTGACATTCAGAGACCCTCATGGAAGATTTACTTTAAAGGGACAGGAAGAGGGATTTTACTGCCCCATCAATTCTAAAATCCAAGAGGATGTGACAAGACGACATGACTAAAACATTAGTCTGTGTATTGTGGCATCTCACCTCAGGTAGCATTTGTGTTTTATGTTGAATTTTAAATATTTTCACATGCGCCCTTTCCAGGTTTGGGGAGTAACGGATTAGAACTGGATTACGTAATCATGATACGAAAAAACTAAACTGTATTCCCTTACAGTTACATTAAAAGGTTCCTATTCTGCTCATTTCAGGTTCATATTTATATTTAGAGTCTCTCCTGGTACATGTCTCCATGCCCCAATTTTCAAAAAGCTCTTTATCTGTCTCATACTGCCTGTGCTGCAGCACCTCTTTTCACCCTCTGTCTGAAACCAGAGCCCAGTCTGCTCTGATTGGTTAGCTCTCCGGCTTTATTATGATTGGTCAAATGTTTAGAGATATCCCCCCCCCCCCCCTTTACCTATTACAATGAGTTGGAGCGCTAACCAAAAGAAGCAAGTGTTACATAGTGATGCCACTAGTGAACAAAGAAGTCACATTGAGGCGTTCCAGGCAGGGAGGGAAGTGCGCGGGACAGAAACATGCACCAAAACATATAGAACACACTAAAGGGAAAGGAAAAACCCCCAAAAGCATTAAAAGACCACTTTAAAATGACCTTTTCTGGTTTTGTTGTTATAATGATCTGTGAAATCCACACATCCCTGCTTCATTCAACCTGTTGTTGTTGTTATGTGCAGATTGAACATTTGCCTAAAATAGAGGGGTGGATACATAATGTTTTCTGACAGACTTTTGCAGATGTCTCCATTGAGTTTGGTTCTGCATAGGAAATCTAATGTGCTTTCTTAAGTGCAAAGAAAATATCTAATGGCTGGAAATCATGTTTTTGCACCAAAAAAATGGCATAATGGAATAATATGATTTGGGCCGGAACCCTTAGTGTGCCCATTGCTCTGTGAGAGGTGTTAATTTAGTTGTCCCTGTGTATTTACTAGTGCCTAAAACACTACTGTGAATTAGAGTTGTATTATATTATGCGTTATATATTGTTTAGGGTTTTCTGAGATCGAATCTGTGTATAAAGTTTATCTGTGATCTGTTGTTCATACACTGTGTTTCAGATTCTCTTGTTCCTCTGTGTCGACCATTCCTGTGAGCACCCTCCAGTCTTAATGAGCTCCTGATAACCTCATACTGTAGTGATTGGAACAGGGACTTGGCTGAGGGTAAACTGTTATTACACCCTCTCTAAATTGACCTGAATTGGACCCATCTATTCCCACACTGGATCCGAACATCCATAAAAGTAATCACTGATTAGATTTCCCTGTTATTGTGTTTAATAAATAATCAAGCTAAAGCTGGTCGGACTACAAACATACAAATGGCAAATGTAGTTAGATGCAACAGAGTCAATGAGACGTGACACTTTACACTGTTTACATTAAAGGGTTACCAATTTGTCAATTTTCTACAGTCTGTGAACTGATGTTGCAATGTTAAGTCACTCCAGTCTACTCACAAGTTAGACTGGTGTGAATAAATCCCAAACCTAAATAGGTCACAACCATGAATGTATAAATAGAACCGGATACAGCAGGGATACAATTAGAGTTGCTCAGTTGCTTTCAGTTACATTGGAAAACAGACGTCTGTAAATCAGAAGATATTTTCTTTCAGCTAAATCCATGACCCAGTGCAAACACTTGAGTACTAAAAGTTGTAAAATGCACTAAAAGCAGAATCCTGGGTTACTTTCACTTTCAATTCATTTGACTGAGCCAAGACCGGCTGGGACGCAGTGTATAGGGTGTTGCAGTGATGACTTTTTTAGGCAGTCCCAGCAGCTAGCATTACAAGGGCCCCATCAACAATGGTATTTCCTAATTGGATTTCAGTAAATGGCAGAAAATAAGCTTTGTGCCCAACACACAATTATGATACTCAACACGTTTTGATCTGCAGGATGGCTGCGCATTAAAGCTAAGCTAAAGGCAGACTTGTGTTGTCATGATGACGTTTAGTAGTTTAGTCAGTTGTCAACAATCACCATTTTTATGACACAAAGAGGACATTCAGCAGTGGGGTATTTCCTGACTTATTTTTTGGTGGGAGAACAAACCCTCAAATATCCTCAGCTTGTGTAAGCCAGACACCTTATTTCAGGCTTCAAGCCACAAACACTTTCAAGGTATTGTTCACTTCACGACGAGGGAAGTGGTAGTGGTAAAATGCTGACTCAATTGCGTGTTTTAGTCCCGATATAATATGTGCATATTGTACTCGATTCAGGCCAAATGTGGCTTCATTCATCATTGAGGATTAGAAGTAATACACATATACAGTATATATTTCATTCTCACCTAAAACCTTATTTCATAAACTGGGCATTTTCTAATCCTTCAAATTTGGCTGGGTGGTAAAAGCTCATGTTTATTAGCTGTGATAAACTATTTATTTTTGCTTTACCCAAACTTTAGCTTCTGATCCCTGATAATGATGTTAGAGTATGTCTCGGTGGGACCTGATAGGAACATTATCACAGCTGTTTGTTTGCCTTGAAGACGTCCAGGACTGTGATTTTTATCTTTTACCCACAACAAAAGATCATCGGTGTTAGTTCATGAGTTACATATCAATAGTGTGTGTGCTGACGGGGAGAGGACCCCCCCCCACACAGTGCAGCAGCAGGAGGCAGCTCGGTGCTCAGCCTCCAGGGTCTCAGCTCCATGAAGGAAGCCTTCAGTGTGTAGTCGGACATCGATCGCATGCATTATACACCTGCATCAAACAAGGCCGAATATAAAGTCGATACTACAAACACTAGCCTTGCAAGTTGTCTTAATATCATCAATATTAGTCATTTTGGCCCTTAGAAGACCTGCAGAGTGCAACTCCAGGGTCTGCTCCTCTTCTTATTGGTTTTCTTTTGTTATTGTTGCGAATGTTGTAGTCTCTGTGTTCCCATCCTCAGCTGGAGTCAGTGTTCTGTTTAATGGGTCACATGTGATGATATGTTTCTGAATCCATTTTTTTGTCGACTGAATGCATGTTTTGGGCTGATTTCAGCTTTGAGTCCATCACAGGGAACATGTATTCTTCATGAGGTTTCTGTAAAAGCTGCATCCTCCCGGCCCTGCAGTCGGGCACAGAGAGAGTTTTGAAAAGCTGGTGTTCAATATATCTGCGTTGTTAGAAAAAAGCAGGAAGTCCAAAAGATGGCTTTGTATCAGTTAATAAAGGGTGGCTGTTGATGGCAGACCTTGAAAGGTTTGAAAAGCAGCAGCGGCCGTTGAGTTTGAAAGGTGAAAATGTTCATTATAAGAGCTGAAGCAATTCCCAATTGTTTGTAAGGTATATTTTCATTTCAAAAGCTGATTTCAAAGCCATCATTCCTCTGTTGTCATGGCCATGGTTCACATTGTGAAAGTAAATTGCAAAAGTTATGAAAAATGTAAGCCTAAGGATTCTACATCTGGAAAAACAACTATAGTTTTACACTAATTTTCTGATAAGGCCTTTTAAATGTGAATAACATTTATTTACTGTATATCTTTAATATTTTTTCCATTATTTTGCAAATAATAATAGTCATTGGCCCGGTCAAACATTTACTCAAAGCCAATATATCATAGTTCTAATTATAAATGATAACTTGACACATTTATTTTATTATTAAAATCCACCTCAGCAGCAACCCATCCCATTCATTTATTTGAAAAGTAATGCATGTAGATATTAAAGTGCACCAGCATCAGAAACATGAAACATTTTTGAAGAGCGAACAAGGTTATGCAAAACAGTGCTCAGTTATTGTTCCCCTGATATTTTCTCCTGCAACTATTTCTCATTTATGCCATCCTGTCATATTGTCAAAGGATATTGAGGTACGGAAATACGTGTCACCTCCAGATCTACAGCAGCATCCTGAATGTGGATTCTGTTTAGTAATAATAGTAATACTATACCCACCAAAACCAGTTCCAGTTCATTATGATTCTACTCTACTCTGACATGGTAACCTGTGTAGCCCATGTATTGATTCCATCCAATAGCTGCTAGAATACAAAACAACTGGAAAACATCTGCCTGCTCTTCACAATGATCAGTAACAGCGAATGGATGGTCATTAAAGCAAGGTAAAAATAAACAGAACCACACTAAGCCTGGTTAGTGTTGCCTGACTTTATATAAGTGTGATTGTTTATAAGTGTGTTCACGTTCTAGTCACTTACACAGGTACACAGGGATTTTAGCCATTGCAGACCATTTACATGAACAGAAACCTATATTACAGTGTGCTACAGGGAAGGTAAACCCCCCAAAACAGGATAAGGTCTCTATAAGATTTCGGTAGCAGAGAAAAAAATGACAATCTACATTTTTAAGGTGATCTGGTGTTCTGGTTGATATGGTTTGCAACGGGGCGGTTGCTGTCTAAAATGACTCCATGGTGCGGATGTGTTTGGGAAGTAAGCTGTTGATTGTCGGGTAGAAGTTATTGCTTAACCTCTGATCAGATTCTGCAGTCTCACTAAACAGGCAGCACCTGATCTAATTATGATCCAGTGTTGTGAGCACTCTGCGTTCAGATATCTTCAGAGCTGAAGGAGGTTGCATCTCCAGCAGCAGCAGCTGGCTGAAGCAACCTGTGGACACTGATAAAGAGGCTACAGACTGACAGCACCGCCACATCGAATCAAAGTGAAGAAAGTGAGGAAACTGAATAGTAGATCCTCTTACACCTTCCTCAGCACTGTGTACTCTGGTGTCAGCTCACTGAAGCAACTGAGTTTAAACGGCAGGTCTTCTGCTTTCAGTGGATCATCCTCCATCTCTTAAGGGGACCATCGATGCTATCAATGCCAATTAAAGAATTACACACATGATGGTTCAGGCATGTATAGAGTGAAGGGATTAGTGCTTGCTGAGAACAGGGAGGGTCTGACTGACAGCTTAGGTCACAGGGGGGCTGACTTCAGATACAGCATGCATGTCAATCATTCATGAAATGGATTTTTTTTTCTCTCCCCCTATCTCAAAAACACAGTAAATCTATGTGTCAATGTATTTCAAGGGTCAGTTACACTATTGGATCAGAATACAATTTGTGTCTCGGAGTCAGTGGATACGTACGGTGCCCTAATCATTTCCATTAGGAGAAACGCACTGCAGTTTCAAAAACGATCCAAATGTAAATACAAAAATGTGCCAAAACACATGAAAATGTGATTATTCTGATTCATAATTGTAAGTCTTTTGTCAGTATATTTGAAATTACCAGGTTAGCTAGCTAGCCTACATTCGATCTGCCATAATATTCGAGCGAATCATGTGATCACATTTTTAAATGGGTCAATAAAACTTAGATTTTAGGAATGTTTCCAGTGATAGTTGTCAGACTTTATTTTCCCCGAACATCACCAAGAGCTCCGGTCCCAGCTGTGTGCATCACTTTTTAGTGTCCCCATTTCTGTTTAGTTTTGAGCGTCTTCCAGAGTTTTATATTTGCAGCGTTTGGTTTGTATAGCACTTTTAGTAAACACTGCGCATCTTTCTTCAACTTGGTAAATGTTTTTCTGCAATTTACTTATTTTTTAAATTGCACCGTGTTTCTCCTAATGACACCTTGATGCGTTGACACCTGTCGGACACTGTAGATATGACCTAAATGACCACTTGCTTACATGCCACTGCACGGTACAATAGACAGCACATGCATAATAAACGAATTTGACAAATCTTTCAACTCAAGAAGCTAATAGGAAGTACTGTGGTATTGTAGGCCGCATATAAAAATAGACCAATTCTATGTATTTAGGTCAAATTCAGAATATGAGCATTATTATATGAAACTGGACCTGATCTACATTTCCAGCACCTCAAGGTCTCCTGCAGAAGCTCCAGGGCAGAGATTAAAAGCACAGAAGACATTCAGAATCGCTGAACAGAGCCGAGAGCAAAGTCAGAATTTAGAGATTTCAGAATGTATTCAGTAGATATATATACAAGATATGTGATATGGTAATGGTATTCTACATAAAGAGCTTCCTAGTCATTTTTCACTGATTTTGTAGAATTTGAATAGCCGCAACCTCAGTTTGAATATCATCTTCTTTGGCCAGAGCAGCGAAAACAGTCCCACATGCTGCCAACAGCAGAGCCAGAATTATTCGCCCTATAATTTCATTAACATAGAATAATTGCCTGCTGAAAGCCTGGAGTTGGAAAACCACAACTTTCCGTACCCAGAGCTGCTAAGTTTCCACTTTAAAAAGTGATATTGTGAAGCTCTGTTGCAGCGGAGTAAACGCTCTGCTGAATACCTCATGATGTTTAACATGTTTTAGATGAAGCATCAGTAACAAAGAGAATCAGTGACATCTGCTGCCTCGGCTCTGTGTTTGAAGTGTGCTCCTGGAACAGCGCCAGATCCAGCCCGTCAGCTGAAGGCTACTCTCCTTCTAGCTGCATCTGTATCAAACTTTAATCAAAGCTGCTTTGCAATTGATTCATATTTTAACCCAAAATCCAAACCCTTAACTGAGCTTCCAAATCATGCTGTACAGTTTAAGATCTTTGAACCCTCCTGGCAGCAACTACCACCTGCCACTCTATTCATTACACAAATTGCAATCATCATTGCATATGCTTTCTCAGAATCCTGGAACCTTGAATAACTTCAACAGAAGGAAAAAAAAAAAAAATGTAACAAAAGACCATTTGATGAATTGCCATGTTTGTTGGCTGTTTGCGCCAGTTGGAGAAACAATCAGAGCTCTGTAGGCAGAATACAGAAAGGGGATGTTGTCTTTCTGCAGAGCTAGCTACAAAAAGGAAAAGAATGGCAACGAACATGGAAATCAGTTTGTTTCTCCTAAGGTTAACAGCAGTTGTGAGCTTTGCAATCAACAGAACACAACAGGTTGTATGGAATAAATTGAGACAAAATGGCCCTTTAAACTATCTATCACTGATATTTGAAAATGTGTTAATTTGAGATTCTGATTCAGTGATTTGAAATCTCGCCATAAAAAAAAGCGTCTTCCCGTCTGCTACTGGCCTCATCAACAAGGCAGAGACCCCTTCTGACTTGGACCCACCACATAAACGCTATGGATGACATTAATGCACATCTTGTGTGCCTTTCATGTTAATTTTAATACGGTGAGCCCTGCCTGTCCTTCTGAATATTTGACACTGTTCTGCATAATACTACCCCTTTTTAAATCTGCACAAAATGTAATGTCATATTTTCCGTATTTTACTCAATTTATATTCAGTTTTAATATGTCTCTCTAATTTCTTTGAATAATATTCCCTTCTTAAATAATTGTATAATTTTAAATAAGATTCAGTTTTTATAATTTTCTATTTTTGCTAGGTTTCTAAAAAGCTTTTACTGCGTTTATGTGCACTCTATATACTGCAGCACATAGGTGTAAACCTACTTGCCAATGAACCTGATTCTAAATGCCTCCCACGCTTGGTAATATCATTTTATGAATAGCATTATTTATAATAAGTGATTGTATGTATATTAATCACTTTGCCTTGAAACTGACTTGTTTCATGGAATGAAAAAACTGTAACATATATTACCCACAATGCACCTTTACCTTATGGTTGGATGTGCATTGGGCTGTGTAATGCTAGTAGATATCTGGCATGCATGGGTTTTCTTAAATTACAGTGCAGTGAGGTCATTCAGCAAGAAACTAATCTTATACGTTGGCATACTCTGAGGAACGGTCAGCAGTGATGTAACATACATTAGCCTACATGAGATGTAAAAGAAAAGGACAAAAACATGCAAAACTGGGCTCTGGTGTTATAGGTTTCAATGTTTTAACAACTAAGCTCAAAAAAAGGAAACATGTCACCTTGTCTATGCCTTATTATAACCACTTTATAACTAACCTTTTAAATGCCAAAGGTGGAGAAGCAGTTCCATCAATGGTGTGAAATATCAGTTCTGACAGACAGACACAATCTTTAGGGGGAAGAAAAATGTGTTTGATCATTCAGCAGTGCCCACTCCTCCAGCTGAAGATTGATGGGTTGACCTGTTATCCGAGACCCCTGTCAATCCACCTGTGAGCAGGATGTATTGAGTGACCACCTTTCAGGTTCATTTCTTGCATTTCACTAGAGAATTCAAATGCACGGCCTGAATCTATAATGTGCAAATAAGGAATGATGCATTTTACACCGTCACAGTTTGCAGAGAAACCGCAACAGCAGCCATAATCGACATGAGGCAAAGCTCCTCTGTCAGCACAGTGATCAACTCCATCTGAGCAGGGCAGGAGGCTCTGTCTTGTTCCAATTGGAAGTGTCACAACGACTCTCTGATTTAGTTTCTTCATATCAACATAGGCGGCCTGTGATCATTTGTAGGCCAAGACTTCTATGCAGCGTGCAATATTATACACTTTTTGCCTCCAAAAAAATGCTGCGATTTCCCATATTACGATTTAAATCAAGTTAATTGTGCAGCCCTAAATGAAATAAAACAGTAATGTAATAATGTAATTTTTAAACACTAAATCAGAGGTTTTGTATTGTGGCTTTGTTTCAGTTTGCACCATCTTATAAGATGTTCCTATTATTGTGTCCACCCAGAGCATGTTCCAGTGGTAAGCTGAACTCTTTGGAACAGAATGAAAGACCCAAGGTTTTTAATGCCAAGAGGTAGCGCTGAAAGAGAAATGGTCCTCAGCCTCATGCTGAACAACAGACAAAGGGCAAGGACAAAAAGTCAAGGCTTAACCGGAGACTAAACCTGAAGAGCTGCCTTTAGAAAGTCCTCAGGGTGCACACATCAGATGCTCGGAATGGAATCTGCTCTAACACGAAGATATGAAACCCGACAAAAACCCCATGGAAACACACGCTCACCATTTGTCACAGAGGTGTCTGACGTTGGTTTCAAAGTGTTTATCTGAGGGGAGTGACAACCCTTTAAACTCTCTGCATGAGGCTTTTTATAGGACAACTATTATTATCTTTTTTTGTTATAGGTTGTTATGATTTTGTTGTTTTAAAAAGATTGTACTCAACATCAGAAACAGAACTCCTTTATGTGTCCTACTGAGGGAACATGTACATTTTTAGATGAAAAGGGGAGGGTAGTGTAGAAACAGACACAAAGTAAAACATCATTAAATAAAAAGGCCTACACATAATTTAAAAAATCATATAGGTACACATTCAAGGTAAAAGAAAAAGACAAGTAAAGTACAAAAAAGAAGGGCAATGTGTTGTAAGTAATGCAGTAGCATCCAGATAACAGTATAATAAAATATTGTTATTTTACAGATTTATGTGACAGTAATAATGCAAATAGGTAGCATTCAGTAATAAAAATCCTTAAAAGAACATATTGCACATACTGTAAGTGTTATTGCACTACAGAGGTGTCAACAAGTTCCCTACCTTTGGTTTTCTATTAAGTGAAGACACAAACCCTGTCACTTTCCTATTTTGCAACAGCAAAGATATTTTGGGGCATTTTTCATCCACAAAATGAAGGAAGATTTTCACAAAATATGACTGCAATGTTAAATGAAGTATGTATACAGTATGTTCCACCGACGGCATCACACTTATCCTTATCCTAACCAGGTTAGCTATACGGCGGCCCACCATATCGCTGGCCTGCTGACAGCCCATATATTGGGTCCCAGTCTGTAGAGGACTAAATCCAGTCTGGAACCATTTGGGGCATTGGGAGTGTACTGTTAGCTGAAGAGGTTCCAGTTCACCTTTTTGGCCCTGCCAAGGTGCAGGCAAATGTGGCAGACTCTCCATAAAAATGCATGTGTTTGTGCATGTGTGTATCCATTAACAGAGTCAAAATCTGCATTTTCCCTTAGGGATTAAAAAAGGGTTAGCATCTTCTTCCAATGTATTTCAGTGGGTGATCATAATGCATATCTTCCTGACAACCTGACCATGATTATTATAATTAGACAGAATGTTTTCACTCATTCAACATTTTAACTAAAAACACAACCAATCAGTAGTTGATAGACATTATTTGTACATTACTGGTTTGATCATTAATGAGAAAAATATATATTATAGCAACGGCAACAACAGATAGCCAACTAAACTAAAACTAGAGAGCAAGTCATTTTTGTTGTACTTATTGTTGTCATTTGTTCTATTTTATGTATACAGTACCATGATGTCCCCTTTTGCTTCTACACTATTGCTTCTACTATCTACGTATGTCCATAAACATCCATTGCATGCCTTTCCGAAACCTCTCGGTTGCAACAAGGGTTTTTTTGGGGCTATAAATGAATACAATATAATCCTTTAATGTGTAGTTCAAAAGGTTGTTAAATTGCAGTGTGAAACTGAAAAGAGTTTTGGAAGGTGATGGTTCAGCAGCATGGGCAGAAATAGCTGTATGTGGGCCGAAAGATGAAATTGCACACGAGAGAGATATCCCTTTAAGTCCTCTGCTGAGTAACGTGGTCTGCCGCGGAGCTTTTGATGGTGCTATCAGCTTATTCACAGAGCAGCAGAGTGCCAATTAATGGAGCCCCTGTGTGGCTGCTGGAGCTGGGGATTACAGTGGGGAATGTAAAAGTGGTGGGGCATGTGTACAGAAAGGATTGTGAGTCATTAAGAAAATATACCATTCTGCTGTGTCATTTTTACGACAACAGGTCTATTTAGTCATTTTTGGGGGGGTTGGAGTGATCTCTTAATGTCAGGCTGGTTAGAAGTCCATTTGAGAGACATAGCAGGTACAGCTGGCGAAGTATCATTAAGTTACTTGATAGCAACCACTGTTTTTGGACACAAAGACATGTTAAAATCTCTGTGGCTTGTTAACAGATTTTATTTTTAAAGTGAAAAGCTAACGTTAGGTTACAAACAACATCATGACCACTTGGCTGCACTTCACCACCGCTAAGCTAAAGGCGACTAACGTTAGGGTTGCCAACTCTCACGCATCTGGCGTGGACACAGGCTTTCACTCTCAATCTCACGCTCTCGCGCTGCCCAAACTATTCTCACGCCAAAAACAAGATGAACCGGCGATCGTTTTTGGTTGGTTATTGACAGTGTTGAGTTGACAGCTGCTCAAGATGCACTCCCTTCCCGCCCTCACCACTCTTAACAACGATAACAGACAGCAGAGCAGTGGGAGCGGGCTGTTCAATCCCCGACCCGTATTGCGCAAGCGCAGAATCCGTCTTAATGCCAGGCTTTTCATCAGTCGAAGGCGAACTCTACAAAAGGAAAGGTGGTTTTGCAGTGCGAAGTGATATTGGTGAATATGTTTGAAAATATAATTAGAGTATGATAACCTATTGTATAACAGCCCCACATATATGTGTAGGCTAAGGTCCCGCTACGGACAGGATAGCAGTCATTTAGTGCGCATTTGTGTAATTAAACCATGATATAAAAATCTCACTCCAGCCAGTATCTAAAGTTGGCAACCCTGCTAACGGTCGGAGTTCGTAGTCTCATTTAAGCACTTGTTAGCAACCACTGTTTTTAGGACACATTGCTTTTACATTCACATGTTGTTTATGTCGTAGAATAAAATGTTAAAATCTCTCTGGCTTGTATTAACAGATTTTATTTTAAAAGTAAAGAGCTAACGTTAGGCTATAAAGGAACAACATCAAAGACGCATGGCGCTTCACCACCGCTAAACTAAAGGCGGCTAACATTCGGATTGATTACATTTAGCAGTGTCATTTAAGTACTTGATAGTAATCGCTGTTTTTGGACACAGAGAAATTTCAAAATCTCTCTGGCTTTTGTTAACAGATTTCATTCCAAAAGTTAAAAGCTGACATTAGGCTATAAACGAACAACATCAAAGCTGCATGGCTCATTACCCCCGCTAAGCTTAAGGCGGCTAACGTTCGGAGTGATTGCATTTAGAGGTATCATTTAAGCACTAGGTTGCAACCGCTTTTTTTAAGAAACAAAGAAGCTTTTGCATTCATCAGTGCATTATTTACATTCATATTTTATTTCTTAGAACAGAATGTGGAAATCTGTTCAGCTTATGTGAACAGATTTTATTTCAGGCAGCTAACCTAAAACACATCAAATAATCGTCTTCCAGATGAGGGAATTAGTGGTAAAATCACAACTCATTCCCGGGATTTAAGACTGATTCCTGCACCACGCTATTTGTTCAGCTCTTCCTGCTTTGATTGGCGGTATTGAAGCAAATTACATCTGAGCCTGCGGATATGTGTGTTTCAGCACTTCAAAGCTCAGGACAAATAAGCAGCATCAGTAAACACGGGTCCTTTTTACCGCAGGAGGTTTGAAGTGTCAGCACAGAACAACAAACACAAGTTCAGCTGACGGCTCCTGTAGTTTGTGGATGTCAGACAACTGCGGTTTTGTCGTCTGCTCCCTTTTGACTCAAAACATGAAGCGAGTGCAGAGCCTCCTGACGCCTCAGCTGGAGGCTCAGCCAGGCAGCAGACAGTGTCACTAACGTGGATGTGTACTGACACTGGAGTGTAACACTTTGTATCTGTTAATTGCTTAATTAATACGATTAAACTCCTGAAATCAGTTCTTGTTTATGACTAAAGAAAGCACTAGAGATAGTCACTTGATTACACCTGAGTTGCAGTATCATTGGATGATGCAAAGCAATGAAATTGAAGGCTATGTAAGGATACTGTACAGCGAGCATGGTCTTTAATGAGAAAAATAACCTCAACAGGGTGATCAGGATCCCTCTTTCCATCTCTTGTTTTTTGTTCTGGTTCTATTTATCCTTCTTCACTGGGGAAAGTTCAGCCCACATGAATCCAAAGTGTTGGATTCAAAAATATAAAAATCAATATTCAATGTATTTTACTAGGGCTGTCAAAATTAACGTGAGATAATTAATTTCTGGAATTAACGGCGATCATTTTTTTTAACGCATTCCCGCCCTGATTTACCCACAATTAAACCCCCGCCGCGTCATTCCTCTTCACGTAAACCGCACGGCTGACAAGAGCAAGATGGAGGAGTCCGAGGAACCCGTTGGCCCTCTGCATGGACAGTTCGAGTATAAAAAAAACAAAGATGGAACAGTAAACAAACATGTTGCGGTTTGCTCACACTGCAGGAAGGACTTTTCGTTTCACCGAAGCACCTCGAGCCTTAAGTATCATCTTAACGCCAAGCATTCATTTGTTGGGGCTTCAACTTCAGGTGTTACGCCTGGCATGCGTCAGACCGCCCTCACGATGCATTAAGTAAGTCTACGTCTGAGAAACTGACAGACACAATTGCCAGATGGATAGCCAAAGACTGTAGAGCGACTAGTATTGTCAAGGACACGGGCCTCGCAGAAGTTTTGAAAGTGAAAACTTTAGACGCATTCTACAAGCCACTGTCGAGAGACACAGTGATGACTAAAAATCAACCAACTATATGACGCTAAAAAGAAAACGAAGGAAGAGGATTTGGCTTCAGCGGAATATGTTGCTTTGACAGGAGACCACTGGACCTCTGTGAGTAACAACAATTATCTGGGTGTGACAGCGCATCACATCACTAAAACCTGGGAACTGAAATTGTTTGCTTTAACCGTAATGAAAACAGAAGAGCTTCACTTTGCAGAGATATGTGCTCAACAGTTTGAAAACCGTGGCACAGAAGTGGAAAGTTGAAGGAAAAATCACCACTATAGGGACGGACAGTGCACGCAATATGACAGCTGCAGCTAAACTGCTGCCATATGAGCACATGCCCTGCATCGCTCGCATGCAATAGAGAAGCATCAACGTGAGCCTCTCCGATAGTGGATTTGCGAATGTGTTGGCCAAGTGTCGCAAAATTGTCGGTCACTTCAGACACAGCGCAACAAACACCATGGAGCTTCAAGCACAGCAAGTGGCCCTGTGTCAGCGGCAGCAGCCACTGATCCAAGACGTGCCAACGGGGTGGAATTCCACGCTGGAAATGATCAAGCGCCTCAAACGCAATCAAGCAGCAATAAAAGCAACCCTGGACCAACAACACCACAAACTGGTTATGCTAACGCCACCAGAATTGGACAAACTGCAGAGACTGAGCACTCTTCTAGAGCCCTGCAGGCAAGGAATGCACATATTTAGGATTGTGATTAAACGAAATTAATTCAAGAAACCTTGTGATTAATTAGATTAAACAATTTTATCATTTGACAGCCCTAGTTTTTACTGATGGGTGAAACGAATGTGTGTTTTTGTTCTAACGTTACATCAACCAGACTACTTTGTGAGGATTGATATGACTGCACATAGTCCCTTGATCAAAGCGTCTTAGCAACGGCCTGCTATTGAAAAAGAACAGACTTAATCTCCAAATTGACGATTTGGAATTGAGTATTCAGCTGAACTGTGTTATAAAACATTTACAAAGTTCCAAAGGTTAAGAATGACTTTCAACAGGGAAAAATAATGTCAGCAGAGAGGTAGGGGTCACACGCTCCATGTACGTCTGTTTACAATGCACTTTTTCATTTTACTTTAATGGTGCAGTGTCATTTGGGATGATTTTGTGCCAATGCTTTTTTTCACATAGAATATATCTATTTATTATTTTGTTCAGGAAGACCTTTTACAGAAAGGGTCCCGTCTCTCTGGCCTTATGACCACCTTTGAATTAATTAAATTGCGTTTATTAGGGTCTGAAACCAGAGGTCGGCGAAAACCCTATTGTAATCGCTTACGAAGCAAGCGAAAACCCTGACAAAACAGGGAAAACGACGGGCAAAAGCACAAAAAAAGGGGTCTCGAGTCATGCTGGCAGTTAGGACGCGCGAGCCTTCACCCACGTCACTACAACTTGCAGTATTGATATCTGCACGACAATTTACAAACCATGCAAAACACACAGAAAACAGGGAAAACGACGGGCAAAAACACCAAAAACGGGGCCAAAATCATGACAGTCGGGTAGCCCGCTCTAGTGAAGTGGGCTAAACGAGCGAAATTTGCTACGTACATCTAAGGTGTGGAGACGAACCAAAAAGCCTCTTGGAGGGGTATGATAAAACGTACAGGAAGTCGGCCATTTTGAATCCGGCGTTGGAAAAACGCGATTTATCGCGTTTTTCGCCCTCCGTACTTTGACAAACTCCTCCTAGGGCTCTTCGATCGACTCCAAGCTTGGCAAGCAGCGTCTCGAGACCTGGGAGGTAAACGGATATCCAACAGAATTTTTTTTTATCGCACGCCGTGGTCGTAATGTGGCGCTCATTTTTACGTTTGCGGGATGCTAGGTGATCCCTCGCCATGGAACACGATGATGTCATAACTCCAACTGACGTGCTCACAACGGCCCCAGATTTCAGATGGTGGTTAACACTGCTGCCCTGAATAGCTCTACATCAAACTGGATGTTTAAAAATGTGGCGTTTCCATGGCAACGCATCCGTCGCCATAAAACACGATGTCCCCATAACTCCAAAGTACATGGTCCGATCGCCACCAAACTTCACGTGTATATTACCGGTCCAAGCCTCGAGAGCTCTACATCAAATCAGAGGTGTCATCATATGCGGTTGCCATGCCAACACCATGCTAGCCAAGAAAGATGGTTTTCTCATAACTCCAGTGAACATTCCCCAAATGGCCCCAGACTTCATATGTTTGATAAAAATGCAGACATCAAGACACCTAGGCCTATTATGGGGTGTCATTGTATGCCGTTGCCATGGCAACACAATGCTCGCCATGAAACACAGTTTTCTCATAACTCTACTGAACATTATACTAACGGCCCCAGACCTAATATGTTTCATAACGATGCAGACATCAAAACACCTAGGCCTATTATGGGGTGTCTTCATAAGCGGTTACCATTGCGACAGATCAATCATCATGTTTATTTTACAGCTGTAACTCCCATGTACATTCTCCGATCGGCCTGAAACTTTCCACGTTTGCTAACGGGCGAGTCCTCAAGACACCTTTGTAACACGGCGACGTGCGGACAACAGCGGACCTGCGTGGAGCATCGAAGACCTGCTCATCGCTGCTCGCAGCTTTAATTTGTATTGATATTTTAAGATTTTCACCAACGGTTCTGTATTTTCAGTTGACGGATAGACGCATTACTGCTCTTAATGCATGTCATGTGTCATTTCATTATAGGAGCAATAAGTCCCTCTATTTTCCTCAAGATGCGGTGATTTTCCTTTCCAAACATCTTTTACCTCACATTCAGTCTGCTGGTGCATTATGCTAATTCCTAATCTGTTTACTTCTCAACAAACAAGAACATTTAGTTCACAGAAAGAACAAAATAAATGGAAATGGTTGTAGGAAGGAGAAGATTCAAAAAAATATCTGAAATAATCCTTTGATGTTTACCGCAGCGAGAAGAGAGTCATACCATTATGTTACCTCGTTATTTCTGAACTATTTCAAAATGTCCTGAAAACATATCTGCATATGTGAATGTTGGAGCATCTCAAGGTCCTTTGAGGCTCTTTAACCCGATGAAAAGAGGAAAGGAGCGGCAGCATCCTGTCAACTATTCAGACATCAGTAATGTCTCCATCTCACATCCTTGAGTTTTATACACAGAGAGGGATGAATAAATAATGTAACTCTTACTATCGCAATAACAGCATCCAGAGTTATTAAATGATACATATGCTATTTGTCCTGGCTGGGCAAAGTGTGCAGGAATCAAATATTTAAGAGCGCAGGGACAGCACAGATTTGCATAAAGTGTTTAGTAGAACATTATGGCAGGGAGGAGGCAGTCAGTGAAAAGAAAACTAATCGAATGAAGGCATTATGTAGAGGGACTCATCGTATGCTAACATCCTGCTCTCAGTTA
>NC_086349.1:3429359-3521859 GCF_036324505.1 Eleginops maclovinus | reverse complement strand
AAAACCACTGAATAATACCTAAGATATACCGGACACATATTCATATTCTTAAAGAGTCTCACACACACATTCTAAAACGATATAAACTGTACACAATACTGACCAGAAAACATTTCAGTTTATTAGTTATATTTCATATCAAATAAAAAAATATGAACTTCATGATTTATTTTAATTATTTAGTAATGTCAATATGCACTAAAATGTAACCTTAGTCATATGAACATTGGTTAAATGCATTACACACTACATTTGTTTTCTATTCATTTCTGTACTTCCTTATAATCAGTGGTTAGGGCCTGTGTGCAGCTGGTCGGCTTTTATTGTGAAAAAAAAGTAAGAAGTGTTATGTGATATTGATGAAAGTTGCTGAATCTTCTCCGAAAATAGAAAAAAAAAATCTAAGGACCTAAAATAAAATATTTTATCTTATTTTTCAATTTATTTTTCCTTATTATACACACATTCCATTTTTTTTAAAAGCAAGACGCTGCTGCTGAAATGACTATGAGAAAGACCATCCTAACATAACATAATATTTTATCTGTCCCACAATTTTTTTTCTGTTTGTAGTTTATTTGTAGGAAAATTAATACTGCACCAGATGTAAAAACATGATAAGGCTCTCTCCCCCCCACACATACACACACACGCACGCACACACGCACGCACACACACACACACACACACACACACACACACACACACACACACACACACACACACACACACACACACACACACACACACACACACACACACACACACACACACACTTACTTGCAAACACATGCTCATTAACACTCCTCCACTCTTCCAGACACTAGGCGTTATGTCACTTCTAGGGAGGATTTATTTAAAGCACACACACACACACACACACACACACACACACACACACACACAAACACAGATACAGTACCGAGGAATCCATGTCAGGTTATTTTCATGTTAGTGGGGAAAAAGCTAACATATTCCTTGCATACAACAGGAAAACAACTAGAACTACAGAAGGAAGATAAGTCAGTTGGAATGGATGGATGTTTCAGAAAATACTCAGCTCTTTTTAAGTGCATAAACAGACCTTTTACCATGTCGGAGTGTGCTGCTGAAGTTATATCTCTGAATATGTTCTGTGAATCACAGATCCATAGCAAAGGATCGGAGCCTGTAACATTAACATTTCAAAGCTGTCTGGTCTTGAGTTATCAGATTTTGCAGACAGGAGAGTCTCTTAGAATCCACCCCATTCATCCAGACACAGAGTCTGATCTTCCTTTCTTTAACATTTGATGTGTAAGCTGCATCACTCACACTGCAGCCTTTAAAGGGGCCCTATCCTGCTCATTTCCAGGTGTATATCAGTATGTAGTTTCTCTGCTGGGACATGTCTCCATGCTTTAATGTTCGAAAAGCTCTTTATGTTTCTCATACTGCCTCTGCTACAGCACCTCTTTTCACCCTCTGTCTGAAACCAGAGCCCAGTCTGCTCTGATTGGTTAGCTGGCCGGCTCTGTTTTGATTGGACAACCGCTAGTGATTTCCTAACCCTTAGGCTATCACGTACAATGTGTTGGATCGCAAGCCATAGAAGCGCCAGTGTGACATAGTGATGTCATCATGTTTCTGAAGTATTCAAAGGAGTAAAAGAGGTGTTTCAGGCGAGGGGTGTGTGGGAGTGTGCAGTCCATTTACATGCCAGATAACCTATAGAACACACTACAGGAGAGGGAAAACCCCAATAAGCATAAGACTGCTCCCAAGATTTGTCTGACATGACTCTGCAAAATGTCTGATGTTGATGATATTTAATTGGTGGAATCTGAGCAGTAGTTTGTGTTGAATATATCCTTCCTGCCCTCGGCTGCAGCCAACTAAAAACCCTTTCAATAAAGGTTGGAGACACGTTGAGCCTTTAAAGTTTTGTTTGATGCAGCACTGAAACAGTTGTAATAAATCAGGAAAAAAGACGAGACACCACAAACCAAATATTAAACAAAAAATAAAAGTATTCTGTTTATCTGACGTCATTGTTTTCCAGACATTGACCTTTTAAATGATATAAATAAATATTTGTGTCTTGATTCATTTGAGAGAAATCATCATTTCCATTATGTATCTGCGGCAACATCAGGATACGAGAACTTTTTAGAAAGTCTGGAACTACTTTGTCAGAAGTGATATTTGACCTCAGTGCAGTTCTATGTGTGAGAGAATAAATCATGTGTTTATTTCAGCCTTCTGTTACATTTTCTTTCAAAATATATAATATTAAACGTTACCAGGGTTATGGTTCTTCCTCTGTGTGATATTTATTCATTTTTTCATTTTTTCTTTGCATTTTTGTCTTTTTATTGACTGCTACAAATGTTAGAAAGTACAAAGGTCTGAATCGATGTTAGTCATGTTGAGGTTATGGTTCATAAACACTTCAGGATATTCCTTTCTTTAATCCAGTAAGCACAAAATGCAAATGGGTGCAAACGTTCACAGAGGTGACATTAAAGACTGTGTTAAAAAGTGTCCCCCAGGATAGGAATTTAGAAAATCTGTTCGGCACTTATTATGACTGCTATTACTTCTGTTGCTCCCTGAGGGGAAATGATGCTTGAAGCATAATCACACACACCTAAAGAACAGGCTAAAAGGATAAAAAGTGGAACACTCCTTTAAGGACTTAAGTGACTGTCCACTTTAAGGTAAAAATGCTGTTTAGAAGCTGATCTTTCGAGAACATGAAGGAGAAGCCTCACTTAGCTGGTTGTCTCAGTCAAGAATTTTTTCTTAATTGATAGTAACTCAAACATAAAGCAATTAGAGTTCTGAGGTGGACAGAGGCAGCACTGAGACATGGACGTTTCTTTTGTATATTCATATTTGGTATAAATACTTAAATATATTTTCTTTTTATAATCATTCTATTTTTTATCTTCTCTGACAACGTACAGTATTTCCATTTGTCCATATGTTTCTGTTCACACCACCATACACCAAAGCAAATTCCTTGTATCTGTAAGCGTACCTGGCAGAAAAACTTGACTCTGATTCTAAAACTATCTATCAATGAAAAAGCAACAACAGCATAAAAACAGCATCTTGAGAAAACAAGTTGAGTACAACTCCCAAAGTGCATTCTGGTAGAAAACTGACATGTTTAAACATTGCAATGGACGGCAAGTTTAACCTTAGGATTATACAAAGCAGTATTGGGCAGAGCAACCCTTAAGTGTTAGAAGCTGTTACTGTATAACTGTGGTGACCTGGGAAGACAACCCCTGAAATCAGCAGAATAAAGAGGTGTTTGAATTCTCTGTATACTGTATCCTCAGACTGGAGACAAACATCAGGATGGGGGACATGAAGCTTTTCTGGGACAGTGTGGACGGAGTCTGTCCCTGAAGAGAACACATTCATTATTTCCTCCAGATTTACCCTGAGATTAAATCACATGCATGAACAAAGGTTCACAGCCACGCTCTGTTAGTGAGTGTATCAGTGTGTGTGTGTGTGTGTGTGTGTGTGTGTGTGTGTGTGTGTGATTGTGCTTACATATTTGAAATGTTTCCCTGATGTGATGTAATGTACTTTATGAAGTCAGTGACGACAGATTTGTGTATATATTTATGGAAGCTACCAAATTTGTGCCCCAAACTGCATGTTCACTCAGAGAAAAATAGGCTTTTAAATATTTTTGGACACAAGAATGTTATGTATTTTAAAGGCACGGCCCTTCTTGTGGGTCAGTATCCACTTGTTCCACACAGACCGACAACTGTTTGATGGACTGCGTATATTTTTGTGCAGGCCTGAGGGTTGTCCTTTAATAACATTCTTGATAAGAATTTTATGGATTGTTTTATAACAGGGGATCACAGAACGGCCGGTAGTCCACTGACACTTTCATTTATAATTGTTTTTTTCTTAAACATCATCATTTAAGTTGCACACTGACCATTGACAGTGCTTATGCAAACCTTTGGATCTTACTCACCAGCTAAAGATATTTACGATAATACTATGATTCCAGATTAAGGTGTAGGCACAGCAACCTGACTCATGAGGGGCCGTGCATGTTTTTTTAAGTCCACTGCAGTCAATGTAAAGGCTCCTATTGGATCTACGAGCAGAGTAAAAAGCTACTCTTTTAAGTCAGAAAAAAATGAAGTAAGAACCGAGCATCTGAAGTTCGGAGTGGTAATACCATAGCAGCTACTGCCATTTTTGGCAAACAAATTTAACAGCAGCCTGCTGTGTGTAAACAGCACCGCACTCTGCGTGGCACATCTCAGGCCATAGGTTCATCATTCCTTCTGCCATGCTGCAGGATATTTCCTGAAGTGAAGAGCTTTTACACTATAAAGCAGCTGTGGGCAGCAAATACTGAGAGACATCCACATTCAGTCATCCGTGCCATACTGGATAAAGAGCTGATATATATCATTCAAAACCAGCCACACCTGTGCACGTCATTATACACAACAACACCCTGTCTTTTAGTCCCTGTCAGGCTTTAGTACAGACATTCATGGTCCCCAGACAATGTGTCTTTATGACTTTGGTGGTCCTCAAAAATGTCCCTTCAACAGTCAGGTGCCAGACAAATGATCCTTATGAATCATGGGTTTCTGACTTTTACATCATGGGAGTCATGACTTTTGTGATGACTTTTCATTGAGTGCCACCATATTGTCAAAAATGTTGCAGCCTCATAAAGTTGTAATGTGACTCCTAATTTTATTTTCAGAACATTCCAATAAAATACAAACTAAGAATAATGTGTCTGAATGATAAACCAACTGCTTTCTCTGTCAGAAGCCAGGGTAACATTAACATTTATCAGAAATTCAGAGAATCTGCTAAAGAAAATGTAAATGGGTGCTTCCACTACCACTTTGTGATTAGAAGGTTAAGGTAAGCACTAGTTGGCGCCATTTGTCCACCGAGAAAACAATAAAGAACAAGAGTGCTCAACAAAATACCATAATTAAGACTCTATTGTAAAATAAAACAGCAACCATCAATGTCGAAAATGTAATAGTTCCATTAGTTGATTTGGATTTTCTTGACACACGCGTTTTAATTTTTGTGTATTCAATCGGGGTGGATGGAAACACACCTTGAGCTTTATTGATTTCGATAAGAGCAGAATCTGTGAGCAGTCAAACCAAACAATGAGCCAAAAGCTTAGAGCTGAGGGGAACTGCAGAGATGAGTGATGATAAATATTGATAAGTGCAGACCTTAGGTCCAATAATCAATGTTTGTTAACAATGAAAGTTTAGTTTATGTTCTTTTACTTGATCTTGCTACATTATATATTGGAAAGCCCAGAAAGTCTCATACAGATACTATGTGACGAGCTGGAATTGAACTGGTTGCCTGTATTGTTCTAAATGCTAGAGATCTGTAAGCGAGTCAGCAGTTTTCTGACAGCATCCAATTAAGCTCCAGTTGTTGATGGAGGCAAGCTGTCCGTATAGAATATGAATCATTTGCCATTGAAACTTTATAAAGAAGAACACATGGTGCTTCATGACAGAATCTGTCAACGGCTGCGCTTTTCCCTGATTTGTGCATGTGCAGACATATGAGTCTTTCCGCATGGAGGGCCATCGATTAAATAATGGCTTTTTAAGCAGGCGCCACTGAAGACGAAGGTCTGCTCTCCAACGTAAGACCTGAAATATAGTGGCTATAAAACTGAGACTGAGTGCATTAAATAGATGGAAATAACGTCCTATACGTCATATAAGTCAATATTAACATGACAAAAAGGTAATGAGAATAAATCTACTTAATTTGACATTGAGGAAAATAAAGGTCTAGCTCTTTTTAAAGGACGGTGCATTATTCACAAGTTATCAGATGGCTATAATTAAGAATCATATTATAGTCAGATGTTTTTTTATCCTCAATGTGAAGCCCTTTAGAAGCAGCACAGGTGAAGTGGGACTTGGTGGGTTGGTTGTATGTTGATAATTGTAAAAGTATATAGTTAGCAACATTTTTATTTCAGAATGGGCACGACGGCAGGCCGACTAGGGGCGCTTCTGCACAAAGAGGTTAAATGCAGATCTTTATACATTGGGTTTATATACCTTTCTCTTCTCAGAAAATAACGAGAGTGGTTTTCCATGTGTTTTAATACAGTTTAACGCCCTTGAACCTCTTACGTTAGCTTTGGGCTCAAGCCCCGAATGTTTATAATGTCTGGCTCCGCCCCTGGATGTATTCATCTCACCCTCCCTGTTCAGTATTTGGATTTCTTAAGGCGGAGACGTAGCTGATGTTAGAGGGAGATCTGTACTCACCAGAGGGCGCTGTTTCATATTGAGAAAAGCTCTTCAAGTTGGAAGGAACATGTACTTTGGATCATTGTTCACCTTCAATTCCCAATACAGTCACTCGGACCACTGTCTTTATTTGTTGGTCCAATGTTGTACACCTGGTCAGGTTGACTGACACCAGTAATAGAAGCATCAATATTATTATTGTCCTGCTTTTCAACCATGTAGGTTTTGCTATTTTGTGTTAGGTGATAGTAAGTGAATTCTTGGACGTTTCATCAGAGACAACTATTGTGAAATCAGTTTAGGCTTAACGGAACATGTTGAATTGTTTTCCATAATACTGTATATTGTGTTATTGTTATGTTTTAACATAATTTTATGATATATACAGTATAAATATATATATACATATTATGGTAAGATAGTGCATGGTCCTAAATAGATGTGCATATTCTATAACTAACACTTCAGCTTGGTGTTAGCCAACATTTGATGCTTGGATTAGATTAGATTTATTCCCCCAGGGGAAATTCATTTTTACATCACTATACATGAACACAATATACATACAATATATAAAAAAACAACAACAGTAACACAGACAACAACAGCCTGGGACACACCTGGAAGATAACACTCAGCGAGGCCTGTTATCTAAGGCAGCAACGGCTGCAGGAACCAAGCTTTCTCCAAAGCGAGCCCTTTTGCATTTCAATGTCCTGTACCTGCGCCTGGATGGCAGTGGGGCAAGGTACTGACGGCGTGGGGGTGTGATGTCCAGTACTATTGTGGTTGCGATGCGTGAGATGGCCTTGTTGTTAAGTACTATGAGGTTGGGTGTCGGGAGTCCAATTATCCTGGCAGCAGTGAGCATATTGAGAAAGCAGGCGGAGCAGTACATGAGGAGGGGTTGGATAATGCTTTGGTGCACTAGTTTGGTACAGTTAAGCTTTCATCTTAAGCAGAATTCTAATAGTAAAACGAAAAACTGCATATTCCTCATAATGCTTTCCGGTTGACTTGTATTCAATCCGAGGTTTTCCTCCATTTTTTCTGGGCTGCTCCCCTCAATTGAAATGCCACCCTTCTCATTCTCAAGTCTCCAGACTTCCACTGCCCCTGTTTATACAAAACTGACATGTCTTTTTGACATCTGACTATATTCTAGTATGTCTACACCGCATATTAATTATGTACATGGATTATTAAACCAGATTAACCCTGGGATTTACCCAACCAACCAGCCGACCGCACAGCTCAGTGTCTTTGCTAATAAGTGATGGTACCGGTCACTTTCACTGTCGAGTACTCGACAGTGACCGGTCTCATTAGCTGTCGTGAGTCAGGCTCCAGCTAACACTGCTGATGATGCATTTCCACTGAGTGGAAAATAATGAAGTGCCTCTGAGCAGAGCTTCTCTCATAACGACTATTCACAGCTGTTTTATTTGCAAAGCATTGTGGTCTGGATGTGTAACAGCATCCTCTTAAGACTACTCAAAGATGAAGTCATTTGTCATTGTGTCAGTTTACTCTGCACCAGATGCACACCGCTGTAAATACAAACTCACACCATCGGACATTTTCTGCTCAGTCAGAATGATTGTCTTAGGTACTGTATGCTTTCTTTTAAAAGCAGTACAGCTATCTCAATAAAAGCCAAACTTTTATTGGCTTTAACATTTGTCTGTATCCTTGGCATGTTTCTAAGGCTCCCGTTTGAATCTGGGCACCACAGTTATCCAGGTCAAACACCCATGTTTTCTTTTCCCCAGTAGCCATCATGGAGAAGCAAGCTGTCCTGAGTCTGTCCTATTGTGCTCTTCTGCAGTGACTGTGTAGCAGGTCTTGAAATAGTACAGTCATAGGTTGCAGTACATAGTGCCACCCTAATGCAGACACATACTGTATGAGTCGAGAAACACACATAACTATAAAATCCTGAATTAAAAAATACATTTAAAACACTTTCAAAGTGCATCACTGAAGTACTGTCAGATACTAAAATCTTGAAATTAATAACATGATCATGAGGGAATATTGTACTGCAGGGATGACTTATTTTTTAGTTAGCATTGTTCTGTTTTCTTAATAAAATGCCATTGGAATTTGAATTATTGTAGAAAATAAACTCACAAACAAAAATGTTAAGATTATTTAACCGAAATGCATTTGCCAAAAGTAAAAGACTAATGGTAGCGTTACCCCGTGGCCAGTGTAATGAGATGATGTAGCCTCATTTAGCCACAGTTAGCATCCTCCTTTTGTCAGGCATGTTGCAAAAAAATATTTTAGAAGCATTTCACATCTTGGAACAACAGATAAAAATCTCCTAAACTTGCATTGACCAAATACATTTTTCAGGCAAATACCAAAAAACAATTCAGAGAAAAACATTTAAAAACTAAAATGCTAATTTAGCATTTCCAGGTATAAGACTCATTCCTGTAGCATTTTATTAGCTGGATTAGCTTCCTAAACTCATACGTTAAAACGTCATGAGAAACAATGACATCTGCCTAACCAGCTGTTTAGCTGTCACTTCCACTAACCTAGGGAGAAGAGTAGCAAAACGATTATTAACTAACCATCCAAGCTAATACAAGTTAGCACAAGACACACAGCTAGGGACGCAATATGTTTAGCTGGCTGTCTCAGAGTATTACAAAATAAAATGCTGCTGTCAAATTCGTAGCACATCACGCATGATATGATTTTGACAGTTTTGCTAATCAGCCAGTTATCAGGCCTCAGTAGCTACACACACACAAACACACTCCAGTGCTCTATAAATAAAAGGGGGCGGAACGGTTTGTTCTCCAAGGCCTTGAGGTCATGTTCTATCAAGACTGGTGACTGATTTTCCAGGGCACTCCTATGAACATTCGCCCACATACACTTAGCGGGATGCATATAGAAAAAAGCACTACAAATACATGTACTTATCCAAGATCCTGAAAGTCTTTAATATTGCATTACATAAAGGAATATGTCACGTATAAATGACACCCTCTGTAGATGTTAACAGCCCATTTAAAACCTATCTGTGATGATGATATGTGACTGGTTCAGTAGGCCTTCCAATCTCTTGGTAAGGTGGGTCATTGCTCGTAGTAAAAACAGATAGAGACATTTATTATGGCCGTGCCCCCTTTCATTGAACAAACCTGTATGATGGGACCAGATGGGGAATTTAGGTGATGTAGAACAAACAGCGGCATAGTCCATACAGTATATGAAGGAAGGAGGATTTTCACTCAAAAATACTATTTTTGAATGTTGGTTCAATTCACAATATTAACCACAGGTTTAAAACTGTGACTGTCCCTTTCACAACATGCTATGGTGCAGTTTGAACCATCTCAAACATAAGACTGTATGTGATAATGAATAATAACGGCCATTGATGGAATCTTTTATGATGATCTGTTACCATGTATTGCATATGTCCATTGTCCTAAGTCTTTCTAGTTCATTTTAACTTTTAAGGTTCTTTGTATTCAAATTCAAATTTGGTGTAAATACTTGTCTTTAGCAATTTATTTTTTAATGCTAAATAGTTTCTTAAAAATACTTATTTTTATTATCCTTATATTTTTGACCTACTTTTACAACTTGTTATCTTAAATTTGTAATGTTAGCACCACCAGACACCAAATCAGATTCCTTGTTTGTGTAAACGTACCTGGCAATAAACTGGATTGTGATTCTGACAATATAAAAAAATGTTGTGAGTCATAAGTCATGAACACAAATAGTAAAGAAATGTAGACAGATACGCTGGTCAATGGAAATAAGTGAGGTTCATATGGGTGTAGTGTAGACTAACCTTTAAGTATATTCCTAAAGCAAACATTGTGATTTGTGTTTCTAGCAAAATAGGTCCTTGAAGATCATTTCTTTTGTGGATCAGTTGGTTCTCTGACAGGAGAGGAATATGAAACTGGATGGTGTGGTAGAACTAATATGATATGATAGCCTCCTTCGTTTTGAACATGGCTCACACCGTGAGTACTTTATCCAATCAATCATCCCATCCTGTCAACCATGCAGGACGTATGGGCATTGACTGCATCATTAGGCCAAACAGAAGGCGGAAGGATTTTTGAATTGTTCCTCGAGGGGAATCTGTGGGTCACGCATTGGAATTTCCATCAACCTAACAACACAGAGGACATTCTGCTACACCTGATGTGTGTTTCATTGTCAGTTCCTTTATCCCTACAGCCCAAATTCAATTGCCTGACTTTATTTCCTCAATGGAAGCGATCGTGTTTGAAACCTGTGACCCTCATCTCACCCTGGTGCTTTTCCGTCTTCCATTTGCTTCAGGCCACCTGCACACTTCACACACGTGCACAAATAACACACAACGAGAAATCCATGGAGGCGCAGCTGGCTCCCCCACTCATCCAGCTGAGGCTATTAACTTCATCAGTCCCCCATCCCAACTCACAACGTGTTAGAAACTGAACTAGCAAAGCCTTTCCCAAGAGGACAGAGACATTTTCACAATAGAGCTCCAGCACCATCCAATAATGATTTCATTTAAGTTAAAAATTGGATCTGGGATTCAGCAGGACTTAATGAAAAATTGCAAATTCAGCTGGAATTTCTTCGTCATTTTCAATTATTCCACAATGAATAAAGATAGAGGCTTAGTAAAACAAGAGCCGACTCGCTGAGCTGATGGTTATGCAATTTCTAAATCCACTTACATTGTATCTGAGTGTTAAATGGGAACTTAGCCTTAAGTAGTCTTTTCAGTTCGGAAGCTTTTTGTGCTTCTTACGACATAAGCTTGACCTTCCCCTGTGAGACAATCAGTCGATACTCTACGCTGTTTCACTTCTAGAAGAAAACATGGCTCAAAGGAAATAGAAACAGGCTCCCTGGTGACCTTAACATTGTGTTTGGGCTTTCTAAGGCTTTTTCCACTTTCTTATCAGGATTTAAGGAGTCCGTATAGCGGCCCCTTTGTGTTCTCAACTGGAAACCAGCATCTGTCTGGGGGGGGGAGGTCTATAGATCTTTGTTGTGCACGCTGTCGTTGCTCCAGATCAATTCAATGCCTTTACAAGAGCTCAGGAGTTAACCTGCTGCACTGCTAGATAATGGATAAGGTGGCACATGCGACCTAGAAGTGACACAAACATCACCATGAGGCTCACATTGATTGGTTCCTTCTTATTCTCGCACAAGTTTCTGTAGCTGAAACAAGAACCAAAGAGAAACTCTTCATATGAGAAAAAATAAATCATCACCTTGTTTATTGAATTACACATTACCTTCAGTATCATTTTTGAAGTAATGGAGGGAGATGCCCATTTTCCAATTAAGGAATGATTGATATAACATTGCAAGGGTTGGGAGGGGCCTTTAAAAGTATATTCCGTAACAATTACCAGTGAAATGTAAAAACATGCAATCAGTAACATAATCTGGTTACTTTCTGTAACTTTTGGATTACTTCAATATCAAATGCAATGCCAATAAATACAACTTTTTTCTTAAGTGTATCATGTTAGACAACAGAACAATGTGACCTTAAAAAAAGAAGGAAGCATGATGTTTTTGTTTGATACATCAATTAAAAGCAAAAAGTATTTCTGTTTAATAAATCCGGCGTCTACCTACTAGCAAATATATATATATATATATATATATATATATATATATTTATATATATATAACAATAACAATGTGCCCAGATTAAAACCAAAAAGAACATGCTCACAGGTTATCTACTGTACATAATATGATTTTTTATTTTAAAATGTATAGTGACATTGTTTTCCTGCTAGTCTCCATAAAAAAAAAAATCACTGCTTCTGATTTTAATGTGACTGTTAATGATTCCTTTTTTTTTATCCTGATGTGGAATCCTGTTCCATGTAATCTGTTTTTCCCCAAGCCTGTCCATTGCTAATGCCAATCGGATGAATGGTACCACAAACCATCCAGCCATAGACCTATGAACATTTCTGCTTGAACATTCGGTGAGCCACAGAAACATTAGGATTCAGCTGCTGGAGCCCATGAATATCCACTGAAAATAGTATGAAATATTCTTGCACGTAAGAGTTCCAACCTCCGGGTTCCTCCAGAGGGAAGAGTATGGAATGTGAAGCCCTCAGTGCTTTTTATGGTAATGTGCTCATTAGATATTGATGCTTCATAGGTGTACAATTGGAAGCTTTGACTTTATGGTGCTGCTAGAGGTAAGGCCAGGAGATTACTACAATCATTAGCTATCATACCTCTGGGGACTATGAATATCGACGAAAAACCGAACAGTGAATGTGGCAATTATTCTTTTTCATAGCTTTATTGTTGTTAAATCTCATCAATGAGACATACTGTTGCTCCTGCTGACCTGTTATTGAGATTACCTTCACTCTATCCCATACAGCAACGTTCTACAGCAAAAACACTAAATATTACGTATTTAGATGTGAGTCAAATGCAGATTTATCCACAGCTGAATATAGTTTAAAAAATAGTTTGAGAAACGTTGATAATAATCTGCATTGACTAGCTGTTTGAATAACCACATTTTTTTATACGGTATGTGACCCGCTTTAGCTACAAAGACTCAGCGCTGTTGCTATAGGAATGTTTACTAGTTGGTCAGCAATGACATTGCTATACTTTTTTTTATGGTTATATTTTATATTATATTATCATTTATTATTATGTATTTTTTATAGACTGTTTTAGTATATATATATAAGAAATATTTTATGAAAATATAAGATCACAAATATGTTTGTCTCAGTGTGCTTTACAGATTAACAAACTGAAATGACAGTACAAAAAGATCAAGAACATTACAATAAAATGTATTAAAAAGACAAGATAGACAGTAAAATACAAATAAAATAAATACAACAAGATGAAATACAACAAAAAGACAATATTGTGACAAATCACAATAAAAACAATTGTAAAAATATTATAAAATCACAAAAATAGGGTAATAAAACAGCTAGTATAGACTTTATTCAAATGTAAGGTCTTCACACCCTTAAAAAAGCATACATAATCATTGTATTCTGCTTCACATAATTTCCATCAACATCAATTTCACATTGTTTCTATTTCCCAGCCATGGTTATTTTTTACATAATCTATACAAATGTTAGAAATAGGTATTGTACGTTCCCCAGCCCCCAACTACTGTATAGAGCCCTTTGACAACCCTCAGGTCCCTAATGCCCCACCCCCACTACCAACCCAAACATGCAAACACACTTAGGAGACTAACACACTGGTCTTTATGGACAGCTCCCTCCTATGTTACTTCTGCACGCGTCAGTGATGGCCTGAGGGTGTGTGTGAAACCCGTCCTGTTGCTATTGTATACGGTGGCTCGGTGGACAGCTACTGTAGCATGCCCAAAGCTCATCCAAGAAGCAGGAGGGGTTGCACGCTAATGTACAGAGGAGACAGTGGCGGGTAAATGGAGCTTGACTTTTGGTGGAGCGCGGGTTGGGATGCAGCTGCTGGGGTTCTGGGTTCTGGTTTTGTGGAAAAGGGGCTTTGTACAGAAGAACAGAGGTTTGTCGGTTACTGCCTCATAAAGCATGCATGAGGTGAGACAATTCACAATGTAGTCCTATAATATTCATGAGGTAGCTGAACGTTGCGGAAAATGTTCTAAACTGTGTTCTGTATTTTAAGGTGATGTTAAAAAAGAGTTGAATTGAGAGCCATATCTCTTTTTGTTTCGATCTCTGGTCTATTCTTCTTCTATGAATTTGAAACTGCTTTCCTTCAATCTGTGATTCAAGCTTTTTGATGAAAACGTGTCATCTCACTAGGACACTATCTGCGTTATTCAGACAGACTCAACAACGCTCCTTCAGAGCCACAGAATATATGATATAACAGTACTCACAGGCTGAGGGCTCATGATTAAAACACTGGATTTGGAAAAGTGTATAATTGGTGGAGGTAATAGATTGGCCCTTTATTATTTAACCAAAAATCAACAGAAAAAATACATATCTGTTTTCATTAAGGCATCACATTTTACCCACAATAATGATTCAAAACATAATTTGGCACATCATTTTTTCCAAATTTCAATCAGACATAATGTAATAATTATAATTTGAAATAGTCCCTATTATGCTTTTTGGGTTTTTTTCTTCCTGTAGTGTGATATAGGTTTTTGTGCATGTAAATGGTCTGCAAAGGCTAAAATCCCTGTGTTCCCTCCAGAGGGAGTTTCTCTCCCACCCTCCACCTGCCTGAAATGCCTCCATTGGAATCCCTTGTTTAATTATATGATACAGTGACATCACTATGTAGCACTGGAACTTCTATTGGCTCCAACACATTGTATGTGATAAGCTAAGGGGCAGGACATCTCTAAGCGGTTGACCAATCACAACAGAGTCAGCGAACCAGAGCAGACTGGGCTCTGGTTTCAGACAGAGGGTGAAAAGAGGTGCTGCAGCACAGGCAGTATGAGAAAAATAAAGAGCTTTTTGAACATTAAAGCATGGAGACATGTCCCAGTAGAGACACTAAGTACAAATATCAGCCTGAAAATGAGCAGGATAGGGCCCCTATTATAGACCTTTATTGTACCACTTTCTTTTTAAATCAGGTGTTAAAGCAGTAACAGAATAAGAGTGAAACAAAGTACAGTTCAAATTAGATTTCACACAAGGGTAAGAAAAATAAAAAAACAAGTAAACATAAGTAACTGTATTAATTAATTGTTCACATATATGGATATTCATTAAGATAGTTAAATATGTGTGTAATGTGCAGTTGCGAGTGAGAGTCATAAAGGCAGTTTATCTGCCATAGATTTCAGGTACCCAGTTCTACTCGTAGCACACTTTCCTAGAAGTTGCAGCCGTACACACACACACACACACACACACACACACTCTCCATCATAAGTTGGAGGCTGCCTGCTCTCCTGCTGGCCTCCAATGCAAATCATAAAAGTCGTCCCCTCTCTTGTTTCTGTTATGCTCCCCGTGTGTCTCCCCCTCTCTTGCCGACTGCTGGGGGAACCCATCCATGCCTGGCTGGTCCTCTCTCCTTCAGAAGCTGAGCGCTGAATAAAACATGCGCACCACACGCTGCTGCTCTTTGCGACTTGCAAATCACAGCCACCTTACCTCCTCTCGCATCCCCCCTTTATCTCAGCACATGCATTTTAGTCCATTTCCTCTCTCTGCTTTCTCCACCCATTCACCCCCCCTCCCCTTTTATCTCTCTCTTATTCTCTCCCTCCCTTCCTCCTCCGTCTAAAAGCGCTCATTCTCCCAGGTGATCGGCTTTGAAACCAGTGCTCCCCCCCTCTCTCATCTGAGAGCCTGAGTGGTTAACTGCACTGAGCGTGCTCCCAAAGCACTGTGGGCAACTCCCCCCCTTTCCCTCCAGTCTTTACAGTAGAGGCAGAAGAAGAAGAAGTGTGTAAGCCCACACTATTGTCTTAGCAGCTTCCCGTCACTAGATCCAGAGAGGATGGGCTTTCATGAAGACGGAAAGCGAGGAGAAAGGAACACTGTGTAGGAATGCTGGAGTAAAAAACTAAAAAGAATAGGATAGGCAAGTTTCCCCAAAAGCGTTTTCTGTCACACCTTGGATGATGACAGCCATGGGGCGAGGCAAGAGAGGAGCAGCCCTCCAGATGGTAGTTAGTGAGAAGCCAGCGCCTCCGTCCCTGTTTTAGCAGCACATGGAGCTCCGTATCTTTTGGGATTACACCAATGGACAGCTCCGGCAATATCCGAAGCCTGAGCCCTGAGCAAGGTAAGATAGTCCACTCTTCACACTTTACATGCAGCTGTGCAGAAGTAGGCCAGCTCAGAATGGAAGCTCCTTGTGCTCACTGGAGGTGAAAGAGGAGTGACAGCAGAGTAGTTCCTACTCACATTAGCCTCCCAACTCTTCCTTTTCTCTCATGTAAACAACTACGTTTTTGGGTTTGTCTTCACTTCTGCTTTGTTCCCTTGATTATTTTGTCAGACATGCACTTCTTTGCTTTTGTCATTCGCTTAGCTTGCTCACATTCTAATTTCCTGCCCCATGCTAACTGTATTAATCTTTCAAAAGAAGGTCCTGCTGAAGATTGTAGCTGGCTCTTTTGGATTGGATGTGACTCTTTTGTTTTTCAGTCACTTTCAAAGACAATCACCAGCAGTGTAGTTTGTACTCGCTTCAGCCTCCCAACTCCTCTTCCTCATCTTGCGTGTAAACAACTCAGCTTCGAGTTTTACTTCACTTTGGTTTATTGCTTTGTTCACTTGATTTTTATGTCAGACCTCTACTGCTGGGTTCTTTGTTTTGTCGATCGCTACACATGCTCACATCCTAATTTTTCTACCCCATGCTAAATGTATAATGCTGGGTACCATTTACATTGGAAGTCAGAGGTTGGAACTGGGAGTGACTTCAAACCCTAGTTGACTGCGTTCCTCAAAAAGGTCGAGTTCTGGCGCCGGCTGTGGCGCAACTGGCTGGGGCACCTGCACCGTATGCTGGCGACCCTGCTTTGATTCCCGACCCGTGTTCCTTTCCGGATCCCACCCCGACTCTCTCTCCCACTTTCCTGTCACTCTCCACTGTCCTATCCGATTAAAGGCAAAAAGCCCCCAAAAAATAACTTAAAAAAAAAAAAAAAGGTTGACTTCTTTACAGCTTTAGCAGTCACCTCGGGTTAGCCGTTGTTGGCAATTCCAGGAACCGATAACTACGCTTACAACATCGGAGGAGCATACACACAGACGATGAACAGTACAATATGTACAATTAATTTAATGTTACACAAATAATACAGAAGAGCTGAAATGCTTTATTTTTAAAGTGTGAGACGGTGATCTTGGGTTTGGCAAGGCATATCCGAGTTTCCAAGTACGAAGTCTGATCTCAAGGGGCGTTCGAGATCTCAGATATTCCCTCTTCTCAGTACAACTGAAACGCACTATGAATCTTTCAAAAGAAGCTCCTGCTGAGGAATGCAACTGGCTCTTGGATCGGATGTGACTCTTTTGTTTTTCTTTTGCAATCACTTTCAAAGTCATCCCCAGCCTTACCCTGTTTTAAAGGTGATCACCTGGAAGCCAGTGAGTTTACTAGCTGCTTTCAAAGAACACTTTCCATACAGAGTCCCATTTATCTGTCAGCCTCAGCATCAGAGAGCAGAGACAGTGAGGGGGAAGAACAGAAGGTAAAGCAGGTAAAATGAAGTCATCTATGTTTGACAACTCCGCAACAGGGCTCACCGACTCCTATGCCCCCTTTCGTCCTGTCCTCTCATTCTTGCCAGCATTCCCACAAGCCCCAGTAACCATAGAGTGCTTCATTAGTGCTGGATCGCCTCGGCTCACAGAAGCAGAGCAGCGGTAATCACACCTCCACAATGCTATGCAATAATGCCTACACTGCTGCTCCATGCTAGCACAGTACTATAGAGTGCAGCAGTGTTTGCTGTAGTCCATGAGCTTACTTAAAAATAATGAATACTCCTCAGATGTACACTTCTGAACATTTATACCTAACTTGCCTGGATCACCACTAATCAGACAGATGTGGTGTATCTCGATTGATTGAGTACTCCTTCTTTGGGTAGTATGAATAGACATTTTTGCCCTCTTCAAGAACTGTAAACTTTTGAAAGACCACATTCTTATTAAGTAGCCAGTTTATGAGCTTATTTATGCCGTCATAGGTTCACCAATCAATCAATCTTGTCAACGCTGTCAAGGAGTATGCACTTCCTTTGCCCAAGGTCACGTGATATGACAGTGCCCTTTCATTGGTCAGTTAGGAACTGTTAGGACTTGGTCGGTGAAGTCTAGGGAATTGTTAAGAATTGTTCGGACTTAATAATACTAATAATCTATTTTATTTATAGATGTGAGGGGAGGGAGTGGAATTGTCAATGGTGAGGGACTTGGGACCGATGGTGACCATATCAGATTTATCACAGTTCAGTTTGAGGAAGTTGGTTTGCATCCAGGATTTTATTTCAGTGAGGCAGTTGGGGAGAGTTGAGAGGGTAGAACTGGTGATGGATTTAGTTGAGATGAAAAGTTGGACATCATCGGCATAGCAGGGGAAGTGAATGCCATGGCGGCGTATGATGTTACCAAGGGGAAAGAGGTAGAGGATGAAGAACAGAGGACCAAGCACCGAGCCCTGGGGGACACCTTGGGGCACGGGAGCAGTGGGGGGAGGTGCAGATATTGATAAAATGTCAGACTTATACTTATTTGTTAGGATTTGTGTTGGCAGTCCTGTGGATTCTGATTCAAACTTTTGAGGAGGCCAAGTGTTGATCAAGTAATGTTGGAATTTGCAATGATCATTGTGTCCAACTTTATTGCTATGTTACCTTTTTTTCCGTCTCGGACAGTATCTCGGCTCCGAACCATAGTTGGGATGCTCACTGGCCTTTGAATGTCTGACCTTGGCTCGTTGTCAGGACGGTAACCAGCCGCCCAGGCTATTTTTACCTTAACAAAGATGAGGAGGCGTTTGGGTGCCATTGGAACATCCGCCGCTTTATTTCACACCGAACGTGATAACGTGTCTTCAAGCAGGTTCATAATGAGCTAAACTGGACACTTGTTCCCTCTCTACACTACACATGTGCGCCTCACCGCAGTCGTCGCCATTCCACAGCCAGACTGTTCTCTTTCCCACAACTCCCAGGTGCACACATCACACACATACTGTACCTCCCGGCTTCCGTTACAAAAAGGGGACAGGCCAGGCCTGTAACAGCTAGGCAAAAAATGAACGTGTTTCTTTTGATACGAACCAAATTTTAGTGAAGCTGTTCTTAAACAAATCCAAACATGTGTCATTCATAATAATTCATAAAACACTCTCAGTACCCCTCCACCTTTTACATAGATGGACAGAAATCTGGAAAGATGAAGAATATATCACACATTTTTATAGTGTCCCCCATTTTCACTGTTAAAAATGTATTTAATGAAAAACCTGCATTATGGAATCTACTGTATATCAGAGATGACAGAGGTGACAATACCTTTGCCATATTATATATGTATTTCCTGTTTGGTGAATAAAGGAGTCACGTGTCTCCTCCTCTCTGCCTCTGTCAGCAGATCAGAGAGATGTGGGTCACAAACATTACATTCATCTGCACACAAGGTCCAAATTATTGAAAGGAACACAGTGTGCATCTGCCTAAACGCATTCTCACGAAACATAAACAGGACCTTTTTATTTCACTGTATTCCCTTACAGTGACATAAAAAGGTCCTGAAAAAAGACGTAAGTAACAGTAAAGTAACATTTCTAAAATGCTAGCAGGATAACAATGTTAATAAAGCCTAAAAAGAGCATGTGTGTAGTAAAGGATCAGATGTTCTCTCTCCTCTTTCAGCTGTTCTGTTCTGTAGGCTAATACTTTAAGAGTGAATCTATATGCCTACTGCCTGAATCTGCTTCATCAAAGGCAGGTTTTTCTATAAATAAAATCATTTCTGAACCTAAGTATCTTGGATTCTTCTTTTCTAAGGTCCCATTGTTTGGTTGTCTTTCATAAATCACTTAAGTAGAAATATTTTATTGATAATTCTTACCTCTGTATGTATTTGCATTGCATTTCATATTGAGGTAATCCAAAAGTAATGGAAGAATTCATGTTGCAGTACTTTTTAAAATTGTGTTACTCAGATTAGATTACCGATTACATGTTTTACAGGTAATTGCAGCAAAAAACATTTTTAAGAAACCTTCCCAATCCTGGTAATCATAATGATATTTTTTCGTTTGTTTGTTTTGCTCAAACCCTTTCTTCTGTGGTTTGGAATAAATGTTGGAACCCCAGAAGGACCACAGGTCTAACTTATATTTTGCTTTTTTTTTTCTTGTGTTCGTTTTGGCTGCTCCCTCTGGGAAGTGAACTCTGACACCATCAGTGTCACACTGCTCAGGTGCAACAACATGAGAGAGCCATTTAATAACTCACACTGTGATCACGTGCTTTGAGCTTAAAATGACCTTAGCAAAGTGTAAACAAATATTTAAAAAAAAGTCATTGTGGTTTATGATCAATACCAGCATTTGGTTTAATTGTGATATTTAACAGGAAAGTTGCTCAGCTTGAATATATTATGTCAACAGAATTCACATCACTATTAGGTTAGTTAAAAGCAATAATAGTAAGTCTAAATGAAAAATATTAGGCTAAACTTAATATTATTGCTTTCAACCAACAATACAGTTACATTACATGTGTTGACATAATACATTAAAATAAATCCAATGTTTCAGTTTTTCAGTGTGGATCAGTGTTCACGTATGACTGCTGATGTAATTCTTGCTCTGAAAATTATAGATTTCATTGTGATAGTAAGTATCAGCCATATGCAACTTCCTTTCAAAATTATAAAATGAATTATTGTGTGTGTGTGTGTGTGTGTGTGTGTGTGTGTGTGTGTTTGCGTGCGTGTGTGTGCGTGTGTGTGCGTGTGTTTTCTGCATTTTGCCACTGTGAAAATGTCACATTAGCTCTCGGGTCAGAGAGCACCAGTGGCAGCCGGCAGCTCCCGAACGAGAAGAACTTCAGCGTTTTATTGACTAATTTGTCCCTCGGTGTTATGTCTTTCTCTCCTCACTGTTACATTGACAAGAGATATGCTAACACATTCAGAATCAGAATTCATAAGATTGTATTTATAACATTACAACAGCAGATGTATAGTGCAGATAAAGTAAAGAGAAAAGACTCGCATATTAAACAATACAAAATGACTAGTATATGTAGTATGCACACGGTATTAATAATAGGAAACACAATAAGTAAAGTACACCATGGTAAAAAAAAAGGAGCTGTAAAAAAACTAACACTTTCACAAAACTAAAGACCCTTCTGATATTCATTGTTGGAAAGTAACCGAGTATATTTTCTCAAAAACTGTACTCAAGTTATCTTTTACCACAACCTTGGCATCCCAAAAGTTATTGAAAAGGATAAATCACATATGTCTTTGACATCATGTGAGGCATTTTTCCTGTTCCCAAACAGTCTATCTTCTATTCATAATAGCTTGTTTATCCAAATTCGGACATCTAAAGGAATGGACAATTAAAATGAAAAAAAATATAGGAGGCATAAGGTTTCCTGGAAATTTAAATGTACTTCTGTCATATGGGAAAGGAATAATGCTTTAGTTCCTTTTTATCCAGACAGAATTCAACTATATGATCAATATACTTCAACACATGTTTTTATAATGACTCAAGATAGAAGATAAAAAATAAGCTGCACTGTAGAAAATCAAAATCTTGCCAAGTATATTTGTCTAATTTCTACTCAGAATATGTCTTTACACTTGATGTAAGACATAATAACTTGCATAACAATGCAGTGAGATATAGGGTCTTGTTTTTAGACTATGCATCTTAAGTATCTTTTTATTTTAATGCTCTTGAAAACATATCTTTTTGAGTTGTATCTCAGACAAAACACCTTTTTTTAGCTGCTGGGGTATTTGCGAAAGATTTACAGATTACAATTACACAATATCATTTGTTTAAATATCCCGTCTGATTTCTAAAAAACTTCACTTCTTCTATTGGCAGATTATTTGACTTATTACAAGATTAAACAGAAAAAAAAGAAGATATTATTCTTTTACTTGATTTTTGAGCTGCATTTCTTCCATTGTGGCCTTGGCTTTTGAATAAAATTTACAAAAATAGAGTGAATTACTTCTCTTTTTTCCTTTTATCCAAAAGTCTCTCTTGGAAATAGTGAAGTTGAGCGTAAATGTACCAAAACATTCAGTGAGAAATGTGTGGTCTTTGTCACTCGAGCTTCCAGGGACATTAGCCACAGCCTCTTGTCACCTCCTACTTGCACCGTCCTGCTAATCCTTCATCAACGGAAGTGGAGAGGGTCTACTCCCACAACTCTGAACTCATAACTTCCCTTGCACGCAGCATGCATTTGAAAAACCCCACAAATGTGCATTAGTACACAGTTCACCTACCTCTATCTGAGGCATTATCATCTAAAACTCAGATCTGTTGCACGAAAGCCACCGCAATGTATTACATTTCTCATTTTAGGTTACATTCAGAGCAAGGTGGAATGAAAAGAAAGTGAGCAGCAGACGGTCTCACCCCGCTGAGCAGCAGGGCGAGTTGAAATAGCTCTCTAACCTCCACACACTGTTGTTTCATTAGCATCTGTGTGAGAAGAATGCCCCGGCAGAATATGAGACGTCTTTCTTGGCCTCTGACGCGGCCCCACTGTAAAGGCTTGACAGCAAAGCAACAGCTATTATTAAATGTCTTGTGGGCCGGTTTGGGATGAAGACCACAGGTCCGGCTTCTTTCCTTTCCTTTATGTTACCCCAGAAAGTTGTGATCTAAGAAGCCCAGGATTAGAAAGGAGCTGCTGTTCAGGTGTGGAAACAGTGTGAATATTGGACGGATTACAAGATGACACGCATCACGTGTTCCGGTACCAGTTAAGTGCTTCTTGTAGTGTTTGTCATTCATTCAGAGACTCGTAACATTATCAAATTGTGATTCTGTTCTGTCTGGAGCAAAGGCTGAGCTTGTGATATGCTGAATGTGCACTTTATGTGGGTGCACCCGCCTCTCTGTTAACTGCAAATGTCAAAATATTTATGAAGCGATCAAATCTCATAATCGTTCCTTTTTACAACAGAATACTGGAAAAGCAGAACAATACTATGCGAGTTCTGCTGCAATAAAATCTCAAAAAACTTAGAGAGCCGAGGAAAGAATGGAGAATTGACAGGCTGTCTTCCTCCTCTCTCTTTGTCCTTCTTTCTCTCACACACTCTGAATAGAAACACCAGAAAGCTTGCTGTGTTGGTTTGTAGTAACCAAAATAAAAAGTGAAAAGCATAATTAAAAATGTATTCCTAAGTAATAGACAGCAACCCGGGGCACGGAAAGGCAGCGATTGTCTCGACTGACTTGAGAAAGTACACAGGGATGTGCAAACTCTTCACTGAGCCACCCCATCACTTCCTGTGTTACAATTGAAGACTGGCTGAACGTGTGAGCAATTTACTTTTCGTAACATCTCGCCCCATGTCTTTGAAAGGCCAATCAGAGAGTCACACACAGCGCCATGACAATGAAAGTTCCAGAACATTGAGAAACTTTCCCTGTACCCATAGACTGTATAAATAATGGACATAGTATCCGTGACGTCACCCATAGTTTGTGAAGAGAAGCGCAAAGTGACATCTTCACGCCTTCATCTTCTCAGTCTACCTCCCGCCCGCTCCCGGCTAATCCAAATATGGACATAGGGTTGGAGCTGAAGCGGGCGTGGCTACTGAAATACGCCCATCTAGCTCGAAGCTACCAAGCTAGCGAAGGTTTCCAAGCTAGGCTACATGCTACCATATGCTACTCGCGGCGCTATCCCGCTAAAAGTCAACAGAACACCCTGCGGTTTCGTTGTTCCCGGTTGCCGGTCGTGAGTAGACAATACTTTATACATTCTATGGAGCAGACACACTGATAATTAGTGCTAACGGTGCTAAAATATAAATAAAATAATAATAGAATTTGTTAGAAATAATCTATATGTTGAAACGGAACATTTTCTGGACGGAACATATATGTCCAATTCCGGTAGTATTATCGGATGTTGTTTTTAGCCTCAGTTAGCGTATGTAAATGTAAATGTAAATGTACTTTATTTATACAGCCCTTTACAACAATCCTTTCGGAGTACCAAAGTGCTTTACATAGTGTAACAATAAAAAGACAGAAATAAAAACAATTTAAAAACAATAAAAACAGTGAGAGCAATAAAATACAGCAAAGTCAAATAAAATAAAATAAGATAAAAGCGCCATCGTTCTACTGGGTATTAAAAGCCATCCTAAATAAGTAGGTTTTTAGCCTGGATTTAAAAAGGCCCGGGTCCGAGATGAGACGCATCTCGGTGGGGAGCTTGTTCCAGAGCCTGGGAGCAGCGACGGAAAAGGCTCGGTCACCCCAGTGTTTATATTTTGATCTGGGCGCTTCCAGTACAAGTTGATTTGTCGACCTCAACGCTCTACCTGGATCTCGGATGGTTAAAAGTTCGGATAAATATAATGGGGCAAGGCCATGAAGAGCTTTAAAAACAAACATTATAAGTTTAAAATCAATTCTAAAAAGGACAGGAAGCCAATGAAGGGAGTTAAGAACAGGGGTAATGTGCACACGTCTGTGAGTGTTGGTTAAAAGACGTGCCGCGGCATTTTGCACGAGTTGGAGGCGACTGAGGGAGGACTGAGAGAGGCCAACATAAAGTGCGTTACAATAATCTAGCCGTGAACTAATTAAAGCATGAATGGCTTTCTCGAGGTCGTGGCGGCTTAAAAACATTTTAACTTTAGCTAAAAGACGCAGCTGGAAAAAACTGGTCCTGACAACATTACTGATTTGTTTGTCGAACTTGAGATGACTGTCAAAAGTTACACCAAGATTTCTGACAGTTGAACTGAGCTTTGGAGACAGGGTGCCAAAGTCGGCTGACGCAGTATCTCCAAACACAATACATTCAGTTTTTTCCTCATTTAAGTTAAGAAAATTTTGAGCCAACCACTGCTTAATATCAGCAATACAGTCAAATAAAGAACAATGTGCACTGTTACTGTTTGGCTTCACTGGCAGATAGATTTGCAGGTCGTCTGCATAACAGTGAAAGGAAAGGTTGTGCCTGGCTATAATTGACCCCAGTGGTAACATGTACAAGGAAAAAAGGATAGGGCCAAGAATAGATCCTTGTGGGACTCCACAAGAGAGAGGAGCACTGGAAGAGGACAGGTCACCAACCATAACAGAGAAAGTCCTACTGGACAAATAAGATGTAAACCACTTCAACGCGGCGTATAGCTAATATTGTATTGTATATATGAGTAGAGGGAGAAGGACGCGTGGAGTTACATACTAAACACACCGCCTCTACCTCTCACTCATTGATGCTGCAATGATACTATTGCGTGTTTAAATACCCGGATAAACTTCAGAAGGATTGCATAATAGAATATCGTAGGTGAGAGCTTCAGGACATCACTAACAAGATGGCGCCGGTGACGTCAGCCTATAGAAGAATCCGGAGAACCCCATGTGACAAGCGGCCAACAGGATCCAGCCCCCGCTAGCAACCAATGAGAGCAGAGACCGGAGCACGTCTTATTTTGAAGTTTATTGTATGGTCGGAAAGGGATGGTTCTATAAAACATGTTTGTATTGTGAAATCGCTCTCTTTTGTTCCGGACCGCCAGACAGTAACTACTGATGAGCTCCACTCAGTCAGTGGCCTGTGGACGCGTGTACTGGACTATTGAGCCACAGCTGTGAAACTATTGTTAAACCTACTGCTGCATCCATTTATTAAATACTCCTTTTAAAACTTACAAGAGGAGCTTCACTTAGTTTACTTTTAAATCTACTCCTGTGCTTCGAATAAAAGAACATTTTCTACAATTTTTCACATACCGAAAAACTGGAGACCAGACTTCTTGGACGGTCTGTTAGTACAATTAATCGCACAGCAAGCCTTATTATGTCTGACATTTGCATTCAAAACGCACCAACGCCACCAACATGTTCGACAGGTCAATGCAGTGACTGTTAGCGGAGCTAGCCAGTGCTTAATTTGTAAATCATAAGGTGCCGGAACGCAAAGTACATGACAGCTCAGGGATGACGAGACGCGTACAGGTCCCGGAACGTATACATAAAAGGTGCTGAAAACAACATGAAAATGTCCACTTGCAACGCTGTGGGACATACAAGCCTCGATTTCAAATAGTATCCATGGTATAAATGTTATGACGATAATTTACAATTATTTTAGGATAGTACGCACAACGCACAACAACAACACATCACCACAGGTGGGACTTCAGTATACAGCCAGCAATCAATTTCTCAACAGGTTTAACGTGTAAAAAAAATATTGATTATTCAAAGATTGGCACGGCGGCCTATTAATAGACAGTATGTTTGCTCACCATATTTAGTTGTTTAAAACACCCCACATCACGAGCATGTCCGGATTGTCCTCCATCTCTTTTTTTCTACTTTTACTGCGTGTGTCTGTGGCAGTTCTGTGTCCTTTGGCCACCCAGGACCTCACGTACGGGACTGGATTGAATTTAGCCAGGGGGGGTCCAACAAGATTTAGGAAGAGTAAAGATGACATGGTGGATGTGAGCAAAGAGCTACGGTTGGGAGTGCAAATCAAGTTCATTTGTGAAAATCCGCGCTCACATTCAGCACTTGCAATTGGAATGCTGTTGACAGCAACAAGTAACTCCATCAGCTCATCGGGGGGGTCTTTGCCATCTGAGTCTCTGTACCTTCTGTAGGCCCGTATGACTGCGCGCGGGTTGGCAATGTTGAAGCGCTGACACAGTGACTCGACCTCAGTCTCTCCATACAGCGCACCTGCGTCCTCGGGCCAGTATTGTGCGTAAAGCACCTTCAACTCCTCAATGAACTTGTTATATCCAGTTTTATCTGGCATCCGGCCTCCTTGAGATAACATACGGTCCTCCAAGTTCTTGGCCACAGTTAGAAAAAACTGCTTGGGGTCGAGTGATCTGTCGCTTGATTTTCCTCCATTCAGCGTGATGCCATGGAAAGAGTTTTCCTCAATTCCCCTTTGGCTCAGTTCAGTGTAGCGACCTGGCCGATCCGACATGGCCTCAAGTACCCTGATTTCCCGACAAATTGACTTGTGTGCTGAAATGATGGTAATGTCTCGTTTTTGAAGCTCGACTGAGAGCTCAGATAATTCTTGCAATGCATCGCACATTATGCCTAAATTGTTCACAAACGCATGCGAAGATAAGCGCATAGCAAGCCCACTGTATGTTTGCTTTGTGACACTGTTACGGGAGGGATCTTCTGATGCAGTTTTGAAATGCTTGTAAAGTGCTGGGTAGTTCTTCCACACTGCTTCAACGGTTCTAAAACTTGATGCCACCCATCTAGTGTCTAAAATACGACCTATTTTGCATAGCTGGACATCCAAGCTCTCAGCTGACTCTCTCAGCTCCATTCGATTTTTGTTAGATGTGCTATACAGTGCATATATCTTGTCCATCAATATTTTAAAGTGATTTATAGCACCCATCTCTTTCACTACGTCTGCGACTGCAAGCTCAAGCCTGTGGGCTGAGCAGTGCCACACAGTAATGTTGGGAAACATGGCCTGGAGCCGACTCGCCACTCCGCTTTTACGCCCTAACATAACCGAAGCACCATCACAAGTTACTCCAATGAGGGTCTTAGAGAGAAAATCCTGTGTCAAATGCAGGCGCTCCAGAGCAGACAACAGTTTGTGGACAATACCTTGAGCAGTTAGATCATCTAGCTCTACGAGTTCAGTAAAAATGTTTGTAGGCTTGTCCATATCGGGCAACTGAGCCCTAATGTATATTATCAAGCAGCTCTTTTTGCTTAAACTGGTTGACTCATCCAGCATTACACTGATTTTGGGAGTGCACTGTACTATTTTTTCAAACAGTTTTCTTTTCATTTCTTCAGAAATATGTTTCTGTATGTTTCCACATGCAACATTGGAATATAAAATTCTCCCCATATCGAGTCCATTTAATTCTTGGCAATCAATCTCCTGTTCGAAGCCATATGCGGGACGGTGGCGTTTAGCCTCCTTGTACGCCGTGCGAAATACGCGAGCTGTAGTGGCCATCTGTTCAGACTGACTATTAATTATAGATTGTCCTAAAGTGTCCACTTTTGCCTTTTCGAGAATGTTTGCTGCTGCTAGGTGAGCCTTGGTACGGCATGTTCAAATACCTTTTTTCTAAGTGCGCGTTGCTGTTTTATAATATCTGAAGCAGATGAGGTTACTGTGCATAAAACCCACTCTTTTGCCAGTTTCATCCCGACGTCTTCTCTGCCCCCAAAGTCCCCACCGCCTTACACGTTGTGCAACCCAAACCTGATTTTCCCCTAAAAAGCCAGGGATAGTAAGTCTGCTTCACTTTTAGCTGAGCTTCTGTCCAAGCAGTTGTGCATCCCATCCCTGACCTGTCGCTGGACGTCCCACACTCCTCTACGCTCTCCTCTCCTACTGACTCTTCCTGCTGTAAGCCTGATGTCACGGTTCCACTTGCCTGCTCCAGCTGTTGTACCGGGCTAGTTGATGCCAGGGTACCCACCGGTTGCTGTTGGTGGTCCACCTGGCCGACGGTAGCTGGCTCCTGCTCCGGCTGGCGGTGAACCTGACCCGCTGCTGACACGGTGCCAGCCTCCTGCCCGGGCTTGGCTAGCTGTCGGTTAGCTAGCTGGCTAGCTGTTGCAGCGCTAACCTCCTCCTGGTTTTGACCATCAACATGACCGCTGCAGCTGCCCTCGTCGCTGCTTGTGGAGGCTTTTCTGACTCGTTTTGAAGTGTCTATTACCTCTTCCTTCTTTTTGAAGAAAGACAGTAAATTTAACTGTCTTTTTGACATGCTTGCATTTAATTAGTTTCTTCCTCTCTGCGAAGTGCTCCTCATGTGGCGAATTTCAAAAGTGAACGCGTTTGTCCGTTGGTCCAGCTTTTCAGTGCGTCAACACAGATCTCCGACTCTTTCAAATCTTAATCTTAATAAACGACATGAAATTCTTGGGATTTTTTTCTGTAAATTAATATCTGTATATTTTATTTCATTTTAACCATTTTTTTATTTTTATTTTTTGTGAGAGGTACCGGATCTGCCCAAATAGGTGCCGGAACACAGGGTGGCCAAAATGAAGAGGTGCCGGATCCTGTTCCGGCAGGATCCGGCTCAAATTAACCACTGGAGCTAGCTGAGCAGACAACTAGCGGCTAGCGCCCACTGATGGTGCTAACCTGTCAATCAAAGCGACCAAGCCCTTAATTATGCATAACTTTAAGCCTTGATATAATTAAAACGGGAGAGTTATATAGAAATTCACCCTCCTCACAGTTGTCATGAATAGGGAAATTAGCTATAGAGACCAAAAGCAATTTTTGTACCACGCTGTAAACAAGTTTATTTCTGCTGTAAAAATTGGCACTAAGTAAATTGCTCTGTTTTGGAGCCAGGCCACGCGGCCATTCGATGAACTGCAGTTTTTGGCACTTCCGTATGTGTTTCACTGCTCAGCCTCGGAGGTTGTCCCTTGCCTGTACCATGTGGCTAGACCATGGATGTGTAAAGAGAAGTGGATACAGCGTCAGAGGCCGGGCCCCTATTTATTCCTACAAAATGTGTGCAGTGATGAAGCCAAACAGTCTGATTCTCAAAAACAAAAATACCCAGGTGTTCTCAGACCACAAGCGCTTGTGTTTTTCTTAAGCCCGCCTCCCAACTGCTATGTCGGAATTGGTCCCGGATCAGTCAATTGAATACCGAGGGATAATAACTCCGGATTCCATAAAGCAATTGCACTTTCCGTTTTCCTTAAGAACGGCTTCAAATCATTAAGCATTAACCAGTCTATATAGAAAGCAAAATAAAGCATAGAGGATAAATATAGATTCAGATTTCTGCGCTTTTTACAACCTTTAGGCCCTAAAGACTTACATAAGAGCCATAAAAGTGTTCATACTGGGTCACTGATTTACCTCCAAAAATAACATGTAAGTGCAGTAACACCGTTTGGCCACTAAGAACATTTGCTTAAATTCTGTTTTTCTGTTCCTGCCGTCTTTCAAAAAACTTAGATACCATTTTTCTTTTAGTTTGGAAGATTTTTTTAAGCTGAGATGTGGATGAATTTCATTGATGTATAAAGAGAACTGAATGTGACAAGACATTTTTAAATTAGCCCAGGTTTTCTAACTACTGAATTGGCCGAAACTTCTTTTACCTTTGGTTTAAATGCAGGGGTATTTTTACAGAAATCTTCATTGTTGGTGGGGGGGACACCATTTTACTCCTATGAAAATTGCTCAGTGACGCATGAAGCCAACATGGCCGACTCTCAAGAACAATAGTCTCCATATCTGGGCCTACTTAAGTGTTCTGTAAGCCCCGCCTCCCAACTGCTATTTAGTTTTACCTAAGTCAGATTCATTTAGGGGGAAAGCAACTCAGTTTAAAGTGAATTTTACAACTTTTAGGACCTATTGATTGGAAAAAAGGGCTATCCAAGTGTTTGTACTGGGTAACTGATTCCTGCATACCCAGTCAACACAAGCAGAATCAAATGCTTCTTTTCAAAATATTTCTCTGCTATGAGATTTCCCTCAAACTCTCATTCTATCTAACCCTGTAGCTTTGCCCAACTGGACATCTGCTCCACTGCAGGAAGCCTGTAAATGCTGATCTGCCACCTAGCAGGCAGTAAAGGGAATGCCTAATTATTTTTCATTAAAAAAAAAAAGGCAGCATATGAATAATGTGTTTTGGAACACTTTCTTGAGCCTTTGGCCTGTACTTGTTAAAGCAATATTGTTCGTTGATTATTTCCCTGTGTGTTAAATTGTTACATGCTGTAGGTGAGTCCATGTACAAACAGCTACAAATAACGTCTCCACTGGTGCAGAAACACGCCTTCAGTCTCAAAGGCCTGGTGAACTGCTGCTCTGATCATGTGAGCAGGCTCTAGTCTTGATATTTGTGCAGGAGACCCATAACCACCGGCTATTTGCTGTTGTGGTAATAGGTTTAATGAGTGTTGCACTTGCGATGTGGGGGAGAGACACTCTGAGAGCCCCTTATCTCTCTGATAGGGGTGCTTCACGAGTGCTACCCACGCTCTCTTAATCTGCATGAGGGGAATAGAGCTCCTTCATGCTCCACGGCTGTGTATGTGGGAAATTCAGTCTTGTGCTTCGAGGGTGTCGGAAATTATTTGAAATGTGTATTTGCGTGTGAAGAGCGAGACTACTGGAGCATGCACACACTTGGGTATGTGTGAGTGGGTGTGTGTGCAGCAGCTATAGGTGCGGGATATCGCAGTGAATCAGAACAAGGTGATTTCTGTCGGGGTCTTTTTATAGATGCAGCTGCGACAGCAACAAAGAAGTGTCAAATAGTGGGTGTGCTTCTCTTTAATGGTTCCTTCAGAAAAAAATAACTGTTCCCAGCCTCCACTTGCAAACATCACAAGGCCTCCATGAAAGCTAATGTCAAAACATTTATTTTGCCATTGGGGGTGGGGGCGGACAAATGTTGCCTCCAGTGCTTTAAGGCAGCAGAAGGCAACATTTGTCAGTATAGAATTGCAAATTGATTGATGCATCGGTGAATTGAAATTGCCAGGTCACGTCATTAGCCCTGTGAATGTATGACTGCTATCGGAGTGCACACACACTTCTCAGAGATGACGGATTGTTCCGGGAGCTTCACACAGAATCAGCGCCACCGCTCCCCTCTCTCTGACAGGCTCTGCTCACTTCCACACAGTTATTGCTTTGTGTAGAAAGTGGAATATCGCTTTTTGTGTGATACAGTTCTGTGGATTCGCACACTTGAACTCATCTGTTGATTTGAAGGAAATATCAAAATGTGGTGCGCACATGTAAACAGACTCTTACTACTTCTGAGGTGTGGACCACAGTCACATACCATCGTTATCATTTATGTATTGTCAAATTTAAATCAGAATACAAGTAGAATCATAAGACATAAGCACATGTCAGATGGGACACATTATCCAAAAACCCAACTACGTAATGGTCTAAAGTCAGCCTTGAGACAAACATGTTATTACTTCATACTTGGGTTGCCAAACCTAAAATATGATTTGCAGCTTGACATGGACCTTACTACCAATCACTCATGACCTCACTTGGACTTAATGAGCCTATTGAGCCAAAAGATTACTATGTATTTTAAAATTGAGCCACAAATCAATATCCTTCCGTAAGCAACTACCATAACACTATATTAACCCTACATTAAGCACCCTAACAATATTCCCTTGAGCCACTTTGTTGGAACTCGATTTAAGGGGGTCCAATCAAGCTGCAGGAAAGAACCATGAAGATCTAACAATATGTTTCTGAGCGCTGGCAGAGGCAAAAATAAGCAGGTTTCACAGTACAAAAGAAACACGTTTTTAAAGAGCGGTCAAAAACTATGTCGCTCCGTGGCTCTATCCTTCTTAATTACAATAAGCTGCGGCGTCCTTTAATTACCCGCAGCTGCCGTACGCTATGACGTCCTTAATTACCAGCCACTGCAGTTCTCTACCCGCGGCTGGTTTCAATAAATAATAATAACAATAATAATAATAAAGAAATACAAGGTTCAAATATGTATGCAATATATTCAAATGATAAATCTTCTAAAATATGGCTCCTACACATGTAATAATATTTAAACTATTCTAAGTACCAGACTTCAAAAGTAATGTAACCTGATTACTCTCCGTTAAATTTGTATTACTAAGATGTTTTTACTTAAGTGTATTATGTAACACAACAAACACTGTGACCTTAAAAAAGGAACCAAGATATTTAAGATCAGAAATGATTTTATTGAAAAGCTGGCTTTCATGAAGCATATTCAGGCAGCAGCCTATACACCAACACTGAAACACAAGAGCACACACTACAGTTTAAAAAAGCAGGACTCAAATCTGAGCTGAGAGAAAATGCTACGTTTTAGTTTAACACACACAGTTAAGCTCACACACACTATTTTATCAACATATACTGTAGGTTCACCAGCTGAATAAAAACAGAACCAATGAACCAAAGAAAGAATAGATTCACTCTTAAAGTCTTAGCCTACAGAACAGAACAGCTGACAGAGGAGAGAGAACATCTGATCCTTTACAACAAACACTAGATGATCTTTTAGGTTTTACTAACACTGTAATCCTGCTAGTATTTTAGAAATGTTACTGTAATCTTTTGAAGGGAACTGTAAGGGAATACAGTTACATTTTCTTGTATCCTGATTACGTTATCCGGTTACATGTAATCCATTAATACCCAGGCCTGTACTAACCCTAAAATGCCCGTATAACCTCTATGTGACATCTTTCCATCATCACATGACAGTAAGGGCTGTATTGTCTTTATATCACCGGATTATGTTTGGAGAGGGTGGTTTTAGTTAATGCATTCAGGTCCAGATGATATTTTTGGCCTACGGAAAACAGTTTTCTTTAAGATGACAGCTGATGCTTTTAAGTGTGTACATTTGATGCTTCATGGTAACTGTTGTAAAGCCAAATGAGCTGTGATAAAAGAGGTATTCAGTATGATAAATCCTCCGCAAACCCTATGACATTATTTCCAGTTAAGCGGGTATGAAAATCCACTGTCAGCTGGATTTCTCCTCTGTGCTGCGGCTGTCAGAGGTTCCAGAATATTGCCTTCAGAGGATGTGTGTTTCTGCTACTCTTAGACGTTGGAGGTCTTGTCAGCTGCTGGGCTTGTTTTGGCTTCCTGTTCCTCCCTGACAGAGGAACCATTCTTCAATGCTTGGACATGTTGCTCTGTGTGACAGTGATGAATGTTGCTCCAACAGAGACAGCGGCACCCGGCCCCAGGAGATTGTTTGTCTCTTTTTAAGGAAAAAATAAGACTAAACGCATACACATAACATCCACCCTCAGAAATGTAGCCACCTCTGACAGAGATTATGTGACACCTATCTACAGCTGTGAGTGAGTCAGGTAATGGAGCCAGTATCAGTTCCAGCAGTTGAGCTCACCTCACAGCCATGAGAGCGGGGGTGCTGGCTGAGCCACGACAAGGACTGACTTGCATGGGTGACCAAAGATCATGAAGTAGTTGTCACAGAATTTGGCTTAAACATGGGTTGAATCTCATCGTGCAAACGTCATGATTGTTTTCTGGTATTGACACAACAGTCTAGAAATCTGAGTTTATCTCAGCTATAGACAACCCCATCTCACCCTGCTATGTTATGTGTGATCCGTGTCGTGACACATTAATCTGAATGCTGGTATTACCCTGTTATTTCACCTGGCATACTCTAATGGTGCGTATTTACCGGACGCGATGTGATTTTTGAGTGGCGATTACATGTAAAGTCAATGCAAAGATGCGGATAGACGCAAATTTCCTATATCACATCGTGGTTCCATCTTTTCAGTTATCTTACCCTTCAATGGCACACAAATTACATTTAGCATTATCATCTTCTCACTGAGGTGTATGGTTTTGCACATTGAGGCCAGCTCCCCGGTTCCTATGGTTATGGAGTCACAGTGGGTTTAAATGTGTTGCATATTGCTATAAAAACATTTAAGTGGCCAAAGCAACATTTGTGGAGCTAAAAACATGAGAGTAAGTGTTATTGAGTCAATCTGTCCTCAGTGTGTTAGTAATGAGACAGTCAGCAGTGGATCTGACTGCCTCTGGGTATTAGCCATGTTTGAAATAAAATGCTGAATGGAGCCACAGTGAACACTCTGCTTTTCTTTCTGAGAACAACTTAATGATTTATTCAGTGTTCAGGCGACAGATATAATTGGTTGCTTTTGTTGACTACTCTAGTAGAACAGTACATCTGAACACGGCGATGACAGCTTTCCAAGAGTAAGCTCTAAAAATAAAATGTAAAGCCAATTAAAACAAAAAAGTGAATTTGAACCGATCAACTTAGAATGAAATGTGTTGAGTATCAGATTGTTTTTGCCAGCATCTCTTCCCTTTGTTGTTCCTTCCCTGCTTCCTCCTTCTGCTCTGTCCGCTGAGGGATGGATCTGTGTCTTCTCTGAGGATCTGATAGATCTTTTAAACCCTCTCCTCTGTAATAAACCTGCTGCTCTCAGGTTCACCTCCTGCAGGATGCTGCTCATCCCCAGACACAATGTTCTTTTTTCCACACAAAAAACATCACAAAACTGTATCTTTTTATATTTACACGTACATAGACTCCTGCATTTACTCTGTCACTTACAGCATTCTCTGCACCATTCAGCTTATCGAATATTTATTTTCTACATGTATATATTTGACTTCATCTGCATTACTTGCCCATTGCATTTCACACTATTTTATTGTTTATTTTTTTTATTGTTTTATGTATTTTATATGTTTATTTTGCATTGCTGGAGGAGCCTGGGACTATATTTGTAATATTGCCATAACTACACTGTAGCTACTATAACAATAACACCTTTGAATCATGCTGGATGAGCAGCTGATGGATCTATAATATATATCTATATTCACACTTATAACAGTACCTCCATTTTTAAGGGTTGGGGCATCAACTGGGAATTATTTTTATAGCTGTGTAGCCTCTTCTAGATTGAGACTTGAAAGTTGTCAAAGAGAAAACACCAACACAGATTGTGTGTTGCCGCGCACATTAGAAGGTTTTTAAAGGATTGTGCTGCAGCTAATTTTCTGTTTCATTTCCATACACACACACACACACACACACACACACACACACACACACACACACACACACACACACACACACACACACACACACACACACACACACACACACACACACACACACACACACACACACTGTGATTGTAGTGGTGCCCTGCAGAGCGGAGCAGCAGGCGTCAGCTTCGTCTGTGCCACTCTGCCATCTGCCAGCTTCAGATGGTTTGGTAACTCCAGACTGGGGTCCTGCTCTTTCATCCAGCGGGGCCCGGTCAGCTGAGGGCCCATGCACACTCTGAACACACACAGTGCAGATGTAGGAACTGATTCTCCCTAAACAGCATTCTTTACGTGTGTGTGTCTTCTTGCTCGAAGGGCAAACTTATGTATAGCCATGTATACATGTATGTATTTATTAACAGCATATATGCCGACATATCGGATTTATGCTCATATATGAATTGTATTTACTAAATATTATTCTTATCTTTTCCAATCTTAGAAAAATGGCCTGATCAAAAAGAGAACTATATCAAAAATCTACATATTCTTTCATGTATAGATAGAGTATATTATTTACCATATATGGCAATAAATAAGATGTTATGTATGGGAAGACAAGACCAGCATGTGGTTTGAGTTATTTAAATCCTACGAAAATATTGCAAAAGACAACAAAGTGTAAAGAAAAACAGCTTCTTTGCTTGGTGGTGTTTGCTTGGCCATCTCTTTACTCTCACATTCTCCTTCTGTAAACAGATGGTAAATAAATATGTGCTTTCTTCATCTGAAACTGGCAGAGAGGATGAGGATTAAAGAAGGAGGACGGAGCTCCTCTCTTTCTCATTACAGTGTGGGCAGCAGAACAAGTGTCCCCTCCTGTTTCTCAATAATGTGTGCTGGCTGGAAAATATCCTAATCTACACTACGAGGGAAAGTGGGCGGAGAGTGCACACACACACACACACACACACACACACACACACACACACACACACACACACACACACACACACACACACACACACACACACACACACACACACACACACACACACACACACACATACTGGAATGTGTAGAATAAGGATAATTACAGTTGTGAAACTGTGTTAAATGCTATGATGACAAACTACTCTTAACCAAATTTCTAAAAAACTTGGGTATATTCTTCAGAGAGGTAATGTGCAGGGGTTTTTTATTAAAGGGGGCATATTCTGTTCATTTTCAGGTTAACATTAGTATTTTGTGTCTCCACTGGGACATGTCTCCATGCTTTAATGTTCAAAACGCTCTGTATTTTTCTCATACTGCCTGTGCTGCAGCACCTCTTTTCACCCTCTGTCTGAAACCAGAGCCCAATCTGCTATGATTGGTCAGCTGACCGGCTTTGTTGTGATTGGTCAACTGTTTAGAGATGTCCTGCTCCTTAGCTTAACACTGACAAAGATTTGGAGCACTAGTCAATAGAAGTGCGAGTGTTACATAGTGATGTCACTATGTTCTGGAAGTAAAGACAGGAGTCCAATGGAGGCACAAACCTATAGAAAACACTACAGGTGAGGGAAACCCCCAAACAGCGTTTTTTAAAGTATGAGGCAGCATGCATGGTTTTTACAAGGGTGATTTGGTGTTTTGGTTATAACAGTGGAGGGAGGCACTGTCTAACATGCAGCTGCTATTGAATGGATCGCCAGGATTTTTTTAGAAATCTTTTATAGACATGGAAGCCCCCCAAAGGATGAACCTTTATTACTTTGGTGATATCAAAGTTGTAGTTTTTACAACACTTTGGTTTATTGCCAGCTCTACTGTTTTCATTAGCTGAGCCCCAGAACAACAGCATGGCTCATTTTGGCATTTAGGACCTCAGCATCAGCATTTTGGTCTCCAACTTGTTTTCTTTTCTCATAGACTGCTATACAATAGGACCTATGTTATGAAACCGTAGGACTCACCCCATGCTGGCTTAGTAGAGAAAAAGTTATATCAAATGCATATACAAGGCACTCGTATGTTGAATTATGCTTTTCACAGCCAGAGGAATTGCTAGGTTAATACTGATTTTTTTTGCAGTCCATGTTCATTTGCACCAACAGATTTTGGCTGGGGCTTCCGAGCAACATACACAATGCCAGTGTGTTTGCAGTGTGTTTGTGAGACCCAATAATTTCAGAACCGACAAAGACCTTGTTGTCTCTGTATGCCACTGCCCTGTTCATTAGTTTGTGAATTTGCAGCTCATATTTTAGTGCCATCTGTATATACATTTAACATTCCATATAGGCAAAACACAAAACAATGTCCTGTGGCAGTATTAAAACTTTCCTTAGAAATCATTAAGTGTTTCTCATTGAATCATCTCATTATGTTGGTAAATTCTGCTCCAATCGCTTTTGTTCTAAATGAAGGTAAAGGGCTGCTAGCCAAATGAGCATGACGTTGGTTGTGGTTCCCAGAGGATGAACCATGATGACCCAACTACAATATCTAACTGCCATTCCTATTAAAATCACAGACTAAAAATTGAAAAGCTCGACACCTGGAAGCCTTACATGACAGTTTGATCACATTATGAAATGGTTGATGGTACAATCTTGCAATAAGCTGTACTAATGCAAAGTGCACAGGGGCATGATGCACTGCACAAACAGAGCTGCTCTGGCCCTAATATTGCTGTGCACATGCAGGGGTTGATGTAATATCCCGCTCGTGTTATTTATAGCTGCCAAGACGGAGATGATTGCTCTCTTTCTCTCACACACAGAAAACAAATATTCTGCTCCTCATTTCTTTTCCTTTTTTCTCTTCTTGCTTCAGGAAATTTTGAGACAAACAATTCATTTTTGTTTTTTAGAGCTAGATCTCATCTGACTATTAGTGCATCCGTCTCTGGGCAGGCTTTCAGCTTGAGTTGGAATTCTCAAAATAATTCCTTACAGCAACTGTCGTGAATGTGGAATTCTGTCTGAGCTGCATCCCTCTGGAATTCTATACAGACTTCTGTGACCCCTGCAGCCATTATCACGTTTCATTACTTCTTCTACCTGCTGGTTTTGATATGCAGCCCACAATCTGTGCTGGGGGATTTAGCCTGCAGGATCCCAAGAGGACATAAGGAAGTTGGTCACTGTAGATTTATAAAGAGAAACATCATTCATTGGATACAGTCTCTTCAATTAATTCACTTAAGCTACTTCATGGAAGCAGTTTTGTCAATTGCAGGGGAAACAAACAGTTTTCAAGTCATTTAATTTCCATTAACTCTCTATTCTGGACCCCTGCTGAGGCATTTGAATATCGTTTCTAATTATTAAAAGTCTATGAAATGTAATGTCATGGTATCAAATGCAGCCCTTGGATTTAACAAGAGAAGAAATCCTTTCACTGATTCAATTATAAAGTCATCTGTGACTTTTAGCAGTGTGAAGTTGCACTCAAGATCTTGACTGATACTGAAAAAAACATTTTAAAATAAAATAAAATAAAATGTATTCTACTGCTTTTTCAAGGACCTCACTCATGCTCTTGTGTGCAGAGCGGTCAAGCGTTTCGCACCTCAAAGATTTGAAAGCACCCTTAAGGGCAGGATGTTACACAACAAACACGTTTTAGTCCCTGCTGGAGCCTTCAGCACCACGGACAGTGCACTCCACTAAAGCAGAAGCTCAAACACAGGACACAGTTAGTAGGTGATGAAAAGCTGAGACTCCAGAATCCCTCAGGGAGTGTTTCCACTGCTTGTCAACAGTAACCAGACAGAGGGGGGGTGTGGTCACCAGTGGGTCCACTTTAACGGTCAACTTGCTATACTCCTTCACTGATTGCATAAAGGAGTTTTGAATTAAATCAAACTTAATTTAAAAGCATTTCTTGTATTAAAAAGGTGACACAAAGTTTTTCCCAAACCAAAAATAAAAACTACACTACCCCCCGTTCACAGGAAATAAATACAAAGTCTAAAAACACAAGCAACAAAGTCAATAAACACAGGTTTGAATAAAACAACAACAACAAAAAAACCCACATGAAATGAATAAGAAACAAATAAGAATCAAATGAAAAAAAAATAAGAAAACAATTAGAATAAATAAAAGTTAAAATAAGAATAACATATAAATAAAATAAGAATAACATTTGAATAAATACAATCAAAAAGATGGGTCTTGAGTCCGCTCTTAAAAGTAGGAACGCTCTCTGCCGCCCTCAGTTATTTCTTACACAAGACATTTCACCCAGTGAAACTATAGCAACCTGGGCTATGGCCTACGTTCTACTGGCTCAACACACCTTATGGGCCAATAGTTATGTCTGGGATGTTGAATCCTTTTATCGACTATACTGTAGATCCAAGGTATTCTAAAGGTCACTGGTGAGGTCCTCCAGTTAAATTGCATTGTAATACACTGTGAACCCTGTATGTATGTCTTGTGCAGGTTTAAGTAGCGCTGCATTCATGTAATGAAGACCAAAAAAAAAAGGAAATTAAATTAGAATGTGTGCACAATTTCAAACTGTGTAATATCCAGTCTTTGCAAAGTTGGAATTTGCATAGTGGAAGATTATTAAAAAACAACATACTGTCTGTTGCTTTGATACATTCCAGTGCTTTACTTGTAGAAATGTCCACATCCATTTTATTTCGTGTTAATTAATTTCATAAATTGTAATGCCATAGGGGAATATCAGTTGCTGCAAATGTTCTATATTGTACTCAACATTTGGAATGGGGTTTTTCTGGGCAAACCATTTCCACATTTAAATGTAGATCATGGCAGTATAAAAGGCTTTGAAATGGCATGAAATAAATTAAATATGCCACAACCAAATAAATAAATCATAGTAATGATGAATATATTGTGTGTTTGGTTAACTCTGTGGAAGCGGGACGTCATGACCTTGGTGACCTATATCTAAAATCTGGGACATCAACTTCACTGCAGCAGTTTTGAAAAATCCAACATAACAGTATGCCTGCCAATGTCTCAGGAGAGGTAGTTCATACTGGACAAAATATTCAATCCAATGACAAGGAGTTTACATTTTTTTCTCAAAAGATGTTATAAAATATGATGAATACAAATAAACAATAAAACCTGGCAAACTGGAGACGGGACTCTCTTCTTTAAAATTATTTATAGGATGTTTTACATCATAAAAACAGACTAAGGGAGGCTGGGGAGGGTCACAAATGAAAACACTTGTAGTTTTGTACAATAAATAGCATTATAATAGTATTGAATTAATAGAGACATGTATTCTATTATCGTGAGAGTACATTGCCTTAGAGATAGGGTTCATAGCAACATCTGACTTGTTCTTTTCAAATACATATTGTCACAAATTTGACAAATGTAATTTATAAATGATATGGGTCATTAGCAGACATACGTAAGATGATTTTATGAAAAAATGGTTGGTCAAGTAAAACTTGTATCTGAGTAAATGTGAGAAAAGAGAAAAGTGATTGAACCGTTCCCAGTCTCCCCTACAGTTTTGTCTTAGATGTCACATTTCCCATGTTACCCGAATGCGACACGGTGTGTGCGCACGTGTGCTCGAGCTCTCTGAATAATGAGATCCAGCAACATGTCCTCTTGTGATTTCGCCCTTTTCCGATGTGTGCATATTTATGAACACGATTTTAGCCTCCACTGTAACACTGTACTTGTAACACTTTTATCATAGTTATATTAGGCACATTCTCGCTTTTATTTTTATCTTTTTTTTTAATGACAGTGTTGAGTTGTTATGCCACAGCTCCACGACTCAGCTCTTCTTTGGTATCTCAATGACAAGACGTCGAAAATCCATATTTACGCCACTTGGACTAAGGTTCGAAACCGACACAGTAGACCAAACTTACTGTTTGGAAACAGCGTTTTAAAATGTGTGCCTGGAAAACTTGTGAAAAGAGCCAAACCCCTGGGCCATGGTGAGTTATTTTACTCCTCTCTCTCGTCCTGTTTCTGCCTTATGTCACTCCTTCACCAAAGTCCATGAACAATTGTGTCATTTTAATGTTTCCCTGCTTGTTTGCGTACGCCCGAAAAGACATGCTGGTATGCAATTTATTCTTGGTATAAAATAATCCTGATATAAATTCGGCATTCCCATTATCCATGAAGCAGCTTTTAGTTTAATTTAATTTCAGATGTTTGTCTCAAACTCCTCACTAGTCTCTCTCTGGCCTTGGGTTCTCATAGTGGAAGATTTGGTGTTACATTTGTTGAGCTATTAAATGTGATGCATGTTTTACATCATTAAAGATAATTACGAATTGAAGCGAACCCCAACGGTTCATGTATTGCCTTCTTTCATTGGTACATAGCAGTGTGGACCCGCAAAGTAAATTGGTGTAATGAATGCATGGGGTCTGGTGTGCTGACAGAAAGGCCCATTACTCCTTAAATTCTAGCTAGCAGTAGCGAGTGGGGAGGTAAAGCAAGATTTAAAACGTTTACTGGAGACAAGAGAGCTGTGAGCTGGAAATATTTGTATTAGCGGTGATCAGTGGTGTGAAGTAACTAAGTAGATATGGATTAATGATGTGAAATATGATCAGCCCTTAAATCAGACTTTAGTTCACCTGCAGTAAATTCAGCAGCTACCCTGCAGTATACAAAGCCATTCAAACTAGCTGCACCTTTACCAGCTCTGATAACACTTTAATGATCAACAATTATAAAACATATCAGAGATATTATTATGAAATGGACCAATCAAACAATGACTACTTTTACTGTCGCTACTTTAGTACTTTTAGATGAGAGTACTTTCTACTTTCACTGGAGGAACATTTAGAATGCAGGACTTTTACTGTGACAGTGTTCCTACACTCTGGTACTTCTACTTTACTCAGGTACCAGATCTGAGTACTTCTCCCACCTCTGGTGGTGATCTAAGAGGTTGATATATTTTATTTGGGTCACTGATTGATTTGGTGACCCCTTAGTTGTAACTGATCTGCTTGCTAATAGTGCCACCTGTTGTGTATGACTTCTGGGGCCTCCATTAATATAATACTACACCTTAATAAATTGACATTTCAATTTCCCTGTCTGTGTAAATGAAGAATGATGTAAATAAAAAAATGAAATTGCTTATAATATTAAACATAAGAAGAACTGCCAAAATCAAATTTCCATGGATAGAACCAAACAAATTGGATGTGAAGTGGTGTTGTTATTTTCATATTCAAATTGGCATAGAAAAATGAGAAGTTGATTAAAAAAATGAACAAAGTGGACTTTTCTTTTTTTATTATGTCTTCGCTTGGATTGATGGAATATAAATGGTCCTATAATTTTCATGGCTGATAAAAGTCAAAAATCTGGATCTGTTCTTAACTAAAATCATATGCATTTTAAAACTGGAAAATGACACAATACCTTGAAGTCCACCATTTTTATTTTGAATGCTCATTTTCAGGTTCATATTTGTATTTAGTGTCTCTACTGGGACATGTCTCCATGCTTTAATTTTCAAAAAGCTGTTTTATTTTTCTCATACTGCCTGTGCTGCAGCACAGCAAGGAGTCCAATGGGAGTGTGTGGGAGAGAAAAGCATAATGGGGGCTCTTTAATTTTTGTTCACAAGATAACCTGTGTGGACAAATAATATCCTTTGTGACATAGTTTGAAAAAGGTAATAATAGAAGATATTTAGGTGCTAGCTTCAGCTATCTCTGTCTTCAAAACTCACTACAGTCTGATGCTAGTCTGCAGACAGTGTTTCACTTCATCTGGCACGAGGCTGCTTTCTGTCTGGGTCACACTGCAGTCCCATTTCACAGAGATGATCCAGTTTCTGTGAAGCAGAAAGTCCTCTGATTGTGATGTGTGCGGGAGCCAGCTTTCTGCTGCCCTGCTTTAACTTTGGGCTTATCAGCGACCCAATCTCTCTCAACAATCTTCTCCCTAAAAACCAGAGGTGGAAAGAGCTCTAGAATATTGTGCAACAGGATCTGTTGTTGTGGTTGTGAACCTTTTGAATGCATATAATTAACAGAGTGAGACCTCTCGGGACATGAGGCGTTGGCTGACACAGCAGCAGCTCCCTCTCTGCTGCAGCTGCTCATTGTTCTCCTTTTTTCTGTTGTATTCTCACACAGTTTATCAGGCACCCAGGACATGTGTGTATTGACTGTAACTGATGCAACTGGACGTAGTGATGTACAATAATTGTGACATTACATTTTATTTAGCTGATGCTTTTAGCCAAAGTCAATTACAATACAATTACAAAGTGCAATAAAGTATGTAGATGAAAACTCACAACAAGAGAAATGCTGACATATTACCTTTAAAAAGTGCCAAACCATTGTAAGTGTTGGTGCATTAGTGTCAAATGTGCTAATTTGTGCTATTTTCTTTTAATTTGATGGCCAAAGTACAATTTAAACCAGTGGTTTCTGCGGCAGAAGATATATAGACTTTTTATTGTCTTGATATCAATTGGGAGCTCGTTCCACCATGTTGGAGCCAGGATAGCAAGCAGGCATGTTTTTGTTGAAGTGAACCTGGGTCCAACTCACAGTTACAGAGAAGCGAGCTGATTTTGCAGAGCAAAGTGCTCTTGGTTGCTATCAAGTAACTAAATAAACTACTAAACATCATCACCCTGAATATTAACCGCCTTTAGCTTAGCAGTGGTGATGCGCAGCCATGTATTTGTGTTGCAGCTTTTTACTTTACAATTACGCTCCAAAAATCATGTCTCAAAAAAATGTTGGAATCCAATAAAAAATCCTATTGGTTTTTATTTGAAAGATATCATGCTAAGCTAACTTCTGGTTCGCCCTAAAAAAAAATCACCATCACCCACCACTTATGTCAGCTGTCTTGTAATGTACTAGTTATCCAAAGACATTTTCTGACTACGTTAGGAAAGCTCCAGTTATGTTTGAATCAGTTGTTGCGTTTTGAATTATTTTCATCATAATCCATTATTACCTGTCATTTTACTTTTCATGGTTTAATGATGAGACATATTTAATGTTTATGTTCAGCAGACGCAAATTTTCATTCATTCTTTTTCATTTTATAATTCATAAACAAAACTTTTAAGGGGATGGAGAGAAAAAAGATGAACACCGACCGTGTGGTCACTTTTCATGTCAACACGAAGATGAATGATTTTTTTTTTCTACACTGGACACTGGAATTACCAGCACTACTTCAGCCAACATTTTGAAGCCGGGAAACATTTCTCCCAGGGAAGTGATCAGAAGTCGGCAATTGTTCATCTAACCTGTCAAAATCACAGACTGCTTTCAGATTTTTCAGTCATTAATTCAAAAAATCTGTCAAAGACGGAAATATTCGGTTAACGCGGCCACTGGTTTGAAGGCTGGAATGATGGTATTCACTTTTGATCAACATCTTTTACTTGGAGCCTATCCAAGAGGTTCTGCTTCCATGATGTTTCTTTACAGTGGACAGTATTGCTCCTCCTGTGGGCTCATTGTCAGACAGAGAGAGGAACTGTTCCATATTCAGTAGCTGGCAGCTGTTTGTCAAGCAGCGTTCCACATCCTGGAGTCTGACACTGTGTGACACAGCTCAACGTGCTCAGACTGAGTCCGCCTGAATCTTGACCTATTTCAGTCCACAGTTTAACGTTTTTCTTTCTGTTGTGATGGCATTCTATCTGCCAGAACCAAGTCTTATGAAGGATTTGAAGGCTTCTGGCATAGGAGTCTGTTTGCCAACTCATAGAGTCCTGTTGTGAACCCTGGAAAAGTTTTATGTTAGAAATGTATAGAACAGGTCCCCAGCACATAGAAACTGCCAGATGCTAACTTGAATATTTTGGGTGATGAGCATAATTAGGATATCGGTTTGGGAGGTTATTCAGGATGCTGTGTCCATCTCTGACATTTGCAGGACCAACAATGACCAGAAAGTGGCCTTATTTGTCTGATTTTGATTTATTTCGGTTTGATTTTCAAGTTTTAGGGGACTCAAAACTGCCATATTGGATCCAGAAAATGCAAGAAATTGGTTCAACATCAATATTCCCCACAACTACAACAAAATAAATAAATTAATGTAACTTATGCCAACATAAGCAAGTTAGCATCCGGCAGTTTCTATGTGCTGGGGACCTGTACAATACATTTCTTACATAAAACTTTGGGGTACTTGACATTTGCAGGTTCACACTGCTGGCAAGTAATGGTATTCGTGTTCAAGCACACATTGACTTAATGAGATCAGTTCCTGTACACCTGGATTTACGCACTGATAGAATGAATTTCAATTTTCAATCTGTACTGATCACGCAGAGCACGGTGAGCCACATAGATGTAGAGTGAGTTGAGGGTAATTGATAAAAGGATTTTTTCATGTGGAGCAGAGCTGCAGACGGGTGTGGGAATATCAGAGCTCGGTGTATCCAGGGCCCTCAGAGGAAACCCCTCCTGACATCAAACAGACTCTTTAATTGGTCCTGGAGCTTGAAGAGAAGCTAGATCTTTATTATCATGTCCTTCCATCCTGCCTCCTCTGGGTCATCGCATCTCATTCCACACACTGAGCAAATCTCCTAGACTGGGATTACTGCTTCAGAGGGATTTAGGATTTCTGCCCGCCCAACAGGTGTTGCACAATTCACGTGTGTGCTTCCTAGTCTTGTTCTGCTTTCTAACAATGCTGCCACAGTTTTGGAACCTCCACTAGTGATTTCCAGCTTTCAGGGAAGAATAAAGAAATGATGGCACAGAATGAAGACAAATGGTTGCTCGGAGAAACATATCACTGCATTGTTTTTGCACTTTGAGGTAGAGGAATATTGAAGAGATGGCGGTGCAAAAGCAGTTTTTCTGGGGCAATAACATCACGAGATTATTGACCAACTGTTGATACCGTTGAGCGCCTGAGAGGAATTCTTTCTGTTGGATATTCGCTGCAGAATTTGCTTTCAACCATGCGAGGAAACTATATGAAGTGATGCCGAGGAGATAGAACATTACTAAGAATATCTTCTTGGAAATAGTTGACGTGGATGTCTATTGCATTCGTAATTTATGCAATTGTTTTCGTTTTCTCAATTACATTTTTAGTTGGAGTATTGGTTTCTCTAAATGACTTCATCCAAGAAGAGCAGCTTTTTCGCTCTCGGCCCGGTGTCCTCAGCCCTGATGTGCTCTACTGCCACGGCTACCACCGGAGACAAGCCGGGACCCCCGGCTAAAGGGGCTTTCTCCTCAGAGGGGGAAAAGGACAAACAGAATGAGGTGTATCAGTGTAAGAGCCAGCAGGAGGCCTCTGTGTGCCCCGGAGTGGAGGAGTTCTTCTGGATAGGCGGCAGCATTGTGGCATTCTCCAAGTGGAGGATTGGCTACGTGGGTAAGCGTTGTCCGAAGCTGCGTAGAGTTCCACAGGTTTGATATCAGATATGAGGCTTTTGTGAATGTCATTAACCCTCCTGTCGTGTTTCGGTCAATCTGACAGAGTTACTACTTTCATCAATCATAAATCTTGAGTTTTACATTTGATTGCCTCAAGGCCTTCTTATATCCTCCACAGTAGGCATTTGAACATACACAACTGCTGATCACAACTTTCATTGAGTTTTGAGTGGTTCAGTAAAGTTTGTAACATCTATGGTGTTCCCGGTCAAAAATGAGCTCCATAGGAAATGATCCATCAGATGGTACACACCCAAAAATCGAAAACCATGTTCATTTTGAAAACACTTTCATTGTGTATTCTTTGTTTAGTCACTGCAGTTGTTCATGTGAACCAGTAGTCTGAGACATCATTTACACCTTAATAGGGTTTTAAAAAGATTTGTCAACGATTTATGGTTTTTGTGTTAATGTAAGAGCAGTTAAAACTCACTTTGACCGGGGAACAGAGAAAGCAGAAATGTCGTAAACCGTGTCCTGAATAAAGTTCCTCCCAGTGGCAATACACACCATGTCCAAAAGGCAATTTTACACTAGTATAACTACTTCTACGTCTACTTGGTTGTCTTTTTATGCAACTGGTCACCAATGGAGACTCAGTTTACCTGACTGGCAATGTGTCTGTTTTTCTTTAGCACCAGGGACATCTAGTCTTTGTTGTATATCTCAGATCATTGCCTTAAAGTATAAGAATAAGAGAGTTGGAGAGTCTGCCTTGTTTCTTTAATCTTTTAAAAGACTTAGAGTTGTATTGGTCATTCCTGACAGTTGGACAGTTTGAGTTCCGTTACACCAAGTCATGTCTTCATTGTGCCAGAAAGAGAATCACAAGCCTTGATAAACCTGCTGAAGGTCGCATGTAACTCCAGTCTATCTTAGAAAGAACCATGATAGTAAATCTTTGGATATTGCAAAGGTGGCCATAACCCTAACCCACTGTAGGGGGGGGGGGGCTGTTTCCGAGGACTCTGTGTTGGGCGTTGCAGGTCACAAGATTGTGATTGACAGCCTCAGGGCAGGCAGGGTGCCATTTAATTTTCACATCCCACAGATATCAAAGTGTCTGTGTTTAACCTTTCCACCGCCAGCCTGTCCGTCTGCATTAGGTCGCTGCTTAAAAGTTAGCAGAGAGGCCATCTGCACTGTGTGTGTGAGTGTGTGTGTGTGTGTGTGTGTGTGTGGGTGGGTGGTTGCAACATATGGCCCCCAGACAATCCCTCCCGACTTAACCTGGTGCCCTGGCAGTATGTGACTTCGCCTGCTTAGCCTTCATTGAGTGTGGCAGCAGGACAGCAGCCCCCAGGTTACCTGTCTCCTCACACATTTCTAATTATTATATTTTTGGCTTCACAAATTGGCTTTAATTCCAATGCTGAGAAAGAACGTAATGAGTAACATCATGGTACATTGTGCTTCTTTTTTTGGAGGTCAGACCTATTATATGTGATAGGTTTGTACTTATTTATATTAGGCTGCTGCTGACTCACTGCTGCTTCTTCCTGTCTATCCCAGTCTCCTCATTATGAGAAAGGGACATGTGTTGTCTGGGATAAGAGAGCTCACATATGAAGCTGGCTTTCCATACGATGCACTATGATGGCGTGGATGTGGGAGGCGACTTTTTGCCTGCAGAGTTTGAATGTCACCCTCTTGGGGTCGCCCGTTACACGCTCAAAATGACTTCGGCAAAACTAACTTAATGAGCAGACACAGCTGTTGAATGAACTTGAATGAGTTTCCTGGTTTACGCGACAAGAGTTTCTTTTTCTTTTTCATGTGACTTATAGACATGTGAAAATTACCCGACAAAGACTGACCGACAAACGTTTGTTCTGCTAATAGGGGCGCACCCCTTAATGTGACCGCCTCTCATCTTGCCTGGTCTCAGTTTGTATTGTAGAAGAAGTTGACGTTCAAGTTGTAAAACAACATTTGCATCCTGTAGCTTCTTAATATAAATTAGATTTTTGCATTTCTATATATTAGTATTAGGCTACTGTAATATTGTTAGTATTCAACTCTTTGTGCTGGCTGCGTAGGATGGATTCAGACACGTCCAATAACAATAACACAGCATTGCATTTAGCCAAGATTTGTTAAAAACATGTTCCTAAAATGTTTTTACCATTTTGCAGCAATCTCACAGCACCACCAAACACAAATTATGAAACATGACTTTCGATGCATCATTTTGAAACTTCAACAGAAGCTTCACATTTGAAAGAAATAACCTCCGGTACAGACTTACCCTGTATTACCTGTTGCCAACAACACCTGCTGTCCTGCTTTAACCCACTAACCAGCCCTGGCTAATGCCTGTTAAACTCCATTAAATGCTGATTTAGGTCATTACAAAGCAGCCATGTGCTGCCGGGGTGTTGGTGAGGAGATTGAGACACCTGAAATTCACTTCGACCCTAACTATTAATATTAGGAGACTTGTTCATGATTCATACGCTTCCATTTACTGTTTGAAGAGTGATCTAATCTGTACCTATATCTCTGGGAACACTGATGAACTAAATTACCCTACTTAGATTAACAGATTAACCATAATTGATTTGCCATAACCAGGATCCTTTCGGAATCTTAACCGTACCCTAGTTTCAAAAATTCTGTAAGAAGACACATTTTAAAATTGTGTTATTTAACACACTTTGGATTTTTTCAGACTGGGCAATTATGAATATTCATATCTAGTTATAGGTTTGTTGTTGTTGTTGTTGTTTTTTAAAACTCTGTCATCAACTGAATCAGACATTGTTGAGTGATTTGAAATCAGTCCAAAGATGGTTTTCTGTCAGTATGTTACCGTTAATATTTTACCACTTGAATTTTAATTAAAGTTTTTGAAATGTAAAACATTGACACCTCCATGTGGCAATGGTGCTGTTGATTGGGCAGCTATCTACAGAAAGTTATGTCTATCTCTGGGTTGAATCCAGGTTCAGACCGTTTGTTTTCAGCCGTTGGAGCATGTAATTAACTTCCAGCCTTTCCTACAAATCTACACACACTTTAAATCTGTTGTTGTAACCACGGCAACATGCCCGGACCCAGAACAGTAAAGCGTGTTCAGCCTGTCAGCGTGTCTCGTGCTCCAGTTTCATCTCCTGTACCGTCCCTACGAGCTGTTGAGTCTTTGTTCTCATAAACGCTGTGTAAGCAGTTTGTCATTGCTTTCTGTTTTCAGAGCCAGTCCCTTTCTTCTGTCTGACTTTGTGTCCACTATTTGGTTTTTATTTCTTGATGTTTTCGATTTGGATTTAAATTGATCAAAATCATCTGTGCTTGACAACTTCCTGACTCTGACTCATACACAATTGTTTTTTATAAGCTGGAAGAAATGAGTTGCTGTTGTTTGCTATTTGTTATTTAAGTTTTTTGTGCTTTTGATCATCTTTATTTTGTGGTTAGGTCATTTTGGGTATGTGTCTTGTGCAGGCATCACTGCCAGGCACTGCTCTTTCCAGGGCGTCTGCTTCTGTTGACCATCGGGCTCATTAGTGTCTGAGATTGTCTTTAGTGTGGAGCAGTTACAGCGGAAGCATGTTCATCTAGCGTATCCGTCACCACAAGACACTTTAGTTTTATCCCAAATGATAAATATGCATGCAGTGTGAATTTCCACTGAACTGGATGAACAAACAGAGCTGAAAATATGTAGTGCTCATACGCTGCATCAGCTTTATTTATGGACTGTTTGGAAGTGCACAAACAAGCATATCAGAATCAGAATACATGACTAATCCCAGGGGGAATTAAGTTTTGTGACAGTTGCACCATATTAGAATAAAATAAATCACTATTAATATATATATATATATATCAAAACCCATCAGTGCCTGCCAGCTCTACCCACTGAGCTATACGATGGCCTTATGGCCCAGTTTTACCTCATTTGATGGATATATATATTTCAAATGAGGTAAAACTGGGCCATAAGGCCATCGTATAGCTCAGTGGGTAGAGCTGGCAGGCACTGGGGTTTGATCCCCATGCAGTGGACCCAGACCCTTTGCCGCGGTCAGACCCTTTGCCGCGCGTCAGCCCCTCTGCCTCCACATTTCTCACTGTATTAAAGGCACTGGTTGCCCCCCAAAAAAAAAAATAAGGCCAATAAGTCCTTGTAGCCACTCAGACACAGCATCTTAGGCCCAGGAAGGAGGCATGACGTCCTCCACAACAGAGACCCTCTGAAGACTCAGGCTCAGGGTGAAGCTCTCTGTGCTATCCCTCTCGGCCCGAACACTCCAGAAGCCAGATGTATCTTGGGGCAGCCATTTTTCCCTAAAGCACAATAAACGAGACTCCAGATATTCCATCCTGCTACTAGCTAAAGGTGTTAGCTCGCCCATTCCATTAGCCAGTTATCTTACATGCGTATCTAATTTTCTCCATAAATCTGGACCCAGCTCTCCTTATTAGTCACTTTTTGGTTTACCCATCCTCCTCTGTGGGTGCTTCTCCCAATTTAGGTGTGGAAAGCCTTTGTTCCGACCACCATGATAGCCGGTTTGCCGTAGTTTTAGCGCAGTTAGCTTTTCCCTGCGCAACAGTGGCGTATAAACACAACTAATTGCCGGAAAAAATAAAATCTCTCTCTCCAAGAAAGTTTAGAGCGGGTACAGTTTAAAAATAGAAATGACCTCTTCAAAAATAAGATCAAAGAAGAAAGCAAAAATGTAAAATGGTAAATACGAACAGGAGCAACTGCAACAGTCTGCATGCACAGACGCACTTTGAAAGACTTCATGCCATACCTTTCCATTGATGTACAGACGGTTCATAAGTCGAGTGTACCGCCTCAAAAGCCTCAGACCACTGGACTATAGGCAAATTGATTACAGCAGGCTTTATTATCCAGGCTTAATCACACCTCCATAGGCTACGACTGGCCTTTCAATGGTATAAAGTCTCCCTGGGTTATTATTTAGCATTAGCAGTATTTAAATCCATGTTTCATTTCTTTTTTTTCAGTGTCTCTGCTGGTTGGTTGACCACTTAAGTGCAATTTGTCCACTGATAGGCTTCACTTCCTCCATGGGTAAAACAACAAACCGTGCTACCTCCAGTGTGAGAACTCCTCAGTAAAGTGCAGGTCATTTCAAAGATTAAGTTGACTTTCCATGGGGGGTTGAACATCATAAGAGCAAAACACATTCTCCTTTTAGTTGGCTGGCAGAGGAGTTTGACATGGCCTCCTTCCCTGCCTCCTCATCCGCGAGTAAATTGTGTTCAAGCACAAACCGGAGTGTGCTCCACGCGGAGAGGGTCTCTTTACTCGCGGTTTGATTTGATTTGGCTTTCTCTCCGCACCGGTGAGATCAAACGTGTGAGTGCAACGGTCCAGATCAGAAATAGGCTGCCCTGCTGTTTTGTTGCCTTCTCTATCTCCACTTAGACTAGAGCAGGGGTGTCCAACTCGGTTTAGTTCTGGGGCCACATGCAACCAACCTTGATCCCAAGTAAAATCACAGCATAATGACTTTATTAATAAACTCAAAATGTGTTTCCTTTGTTTTAGTGGCAAAAAGTGTTGATGAAGGTAATGAACTATTTAAAAAAAAAATGTTGGCCAAAAAACCAAAACATAATAACACCCATAAGTGCAATTTCAACAATTGAATGCCACAGTTTATCATTTACACATTTGCAGATAACAGTGTTATTTTGTATCTACAAAAAGAGTTAGTCCCCGGCATCTGGAACACAGCAATATAGTATTTGACTTTGATTGAAACAACTACAAATGATTTCACATTAATTTCCACATCTGTGTAGTAATCCTGACACACCACCATACAAACTAAAGCGAGAACTATGAAGGGACAAGGTCAATATATCATACATATCTTACATATAAGTTAACATTGCAGTTATGTCTCTAATTTGTACACTTTGCATATTCAGCCGTATGTTTGAGCCCCCTGGCCTAGAGACTCAGATATCCACAGTCTTGCTTTAATGGCAGTCAATCAGCGTGGGTTCATTTCGTTCTATTGTGTGATGGCAGCAGATGGTAATGTGGTTCTAGGAGACAGTAAGGGTGAAGGTCGTCTCTGATAGGACACAAGTTTCCAGCCACCCTGAGCCGACCTGCACCGACCTGGATCATCTCATTCCAACCCCGAGTTTGACAGCAGCTCATTTCATGGATTACTGCCCACACCCGGCTGATCCTTAACTCTGCTGCTGCGCTGCAACCCGCCTGCAGCTCCAAAAATAACTCCTCCTTTAAAAAATCAATAAAAAGCTCACCCACAGCCATGCTGCTGTTGTGTTGTATCAAAAAGTCTGAGCTGTAAAGTCATTAAGGGTCGACTATGGATATGGCCAAACATGATAAACCAATCCATATTCAGTTTACAGCTCTGGTGTTTTCTATCTTGGGCTGCAATATTAACAGCAGGGAATGTTATCAAATGAGGGACAGTTATGTGGTTATAGTTTATTTCAATATTAGTGACATGCTTTTATATTTTATTTCAACGTATGTCTTGAAACGTCTAAATAAAAGCAGCGGTACAAGTTAACTATTAACAATATTATGATTCAAATATGATCATGATTTATATCCTGATATCTGGTGCTCTCTGACAGAGTATCTGAACAGAGAGGAGTTGTCACTGGTGAGGGAGAGGTTATTGTTGGTTTTGGATATTAAGTTATCTCTGTCTACAGACAGAGAGATCGAAACCTCATGTATGACATGTTCTGGAATTACAATAAATTATGACTTGAAAAACTGTTTCCCACAATCCTGAAGATCAAAAAATACATATAAAAAAACACAACAGTCTGTATTCAAAATAACTCTAACTTCAAAACAGATGTGGATGAACATATAATCCACATAGCAGTGTAGAAAGTGTCTGGTGCTGGTGGTGCTGGATGTGTGTACTTTGGGGGTAAAATTCCAGGTCCAATGGGGGCAAAGGGGGGCGGGGTGAGTTTGTTTTTCACAGCCTGGTGATAAAAGCACTTTTTTAGTCGGGTGGCGCTCGACCTCGTCCTCAGAGCTTCTGCTCTCTGCAGTTTGTGGGTGAAGTACAGGCGTTGCTGGGCTTTCTTGGCGAAAAGATGACCTTATATGGCATTATATGTTTCTGAAATCTGGTTCTTTGGTTGGTTTAAGATCAAATCAGCCAGGACGTGGGAGTAAGAGTCGATCTGTGGGGACAGGGTAACAGATAAATATGAAGTATTATTCGTTTTAAGTCTCTGTTCATACTGTTTTTGCTCACCTAAAAATGTGGTGTTAAAAACAATGCTATCTTCTAAGTTTTTTAACTGATCTAGTACCTAGAATTTGAAAGCTGAAGCCAAATTGAATTAGCATGCAACAAGGTTTTTAATTGTCAATGCTGTACTAAGATCCTGTGCAGGGATACTCATCAACTTTACCCATTTTGTATTTATATGTAATATTATATATTTTTTTGTAGATTTTCTATAAGGATGATTTCTTCAAATCACCATTAAAATTTCCCCTGACTTAAAACTCATTTGTGGGGTTGTTGTAGTGTAGGTCCTCACTCTCTGATTGGCTGGTATGGCCAACATAAACGATTGTAACCCTACACCTAGAGCGCAGTGGAATAAAGCAGTCTTGTGTTGGATTGTTAGTCTAACACTGCAGTGGTGGCCGTGTTGTCGATAGCAGAGGTTAGGAGAACAAACAGGAGTACATTAACGGCCCCCGGGGGCCGGGCTCCCCCGCAGCCAGGCCTAATCAATGCTCAACAGGAGCAATCCATCAGTGCCGGTTTACCTACTTACACAGCGGATATTTTGGATGCTGCATTCAGGTCAAATAAGAGCGAATGGGATCCAAACTCGATCATGATATGCTTTTGAGGTTTCACTGCTTTCTGGGAGCTCTATTTGTTTTAAATTAGCATCATAAAACATGATTTAACAAGCAGCATTTGGTGTTATACTTAGTGTGATTTATGGTGGGGATTTCTAACTTCTCTCGCATGCTAGTCAAGGTGTAAGGACAAATATTTCTGTAGGGGTCAAAACACTCAGGAGTGAAGAACAATGTTCTTGGTGTAAAGTTATTTATACTGCTGGTGAAGTTTATCCTCCTCCTAATATTTAAGAAATGCAAAGAAATAAAGGTAAATCAATAATACTCACAGTGCTGTGAAATAAAGGAAGTTGGTCTATTTTCCCGTTGTTTTGTTACACAGAAAAAACCTTAAAGCTTGTCATAGTGAGCGCATAAATTCACAGATATTATGCCAAAATTCCAATGTTGATTAATACCATTAGACTGTAGTTTTTTCAGCTGACCGACGGTTGTCCTTTTATCAAATGTGATGCATGATGCCATTGTGGCGACACTGAAAAAATGTATGCATGCTTATATCATCTTAATTATTTATTATTGTTACTTTTATAATTTATTTGTTTTAATTTGAATTATTCTCTTATTTGTATATATGTATGTTTTTGGCTAAATATGCTGGCTGTCTGGTTATTTCACCATACAACAGTTTCACATTTTCCAGACATGGAAATAAAGGTAGTAATAGAAGTAGTAATATCAATCAAGCTGTAATATTAGAAAACCTGCGTTTATTTTTGAATGTATGGTAATTTAAGGGAGAGTTCAATCTATTATCTGATCACAAACTCGTGTGAGCAGCAGTGTGGAAAGTTATGCGTGTCGGTGAACGACTGACCTTATTTCCAAGTGTGTGTGTGTAAACTGAATTGGCCTAATTTCCTGCCTGTTGTAGGGGAATTATTTGATAGGATGTGACATACTTGATAATTGATAGTATGCCCACACAGTGTGTCACAGCAGCCCAGGGGCAGGGGGGCTTTTTTTAAGCCACTCTTCTGTGTTTTATCCCTCAAGTTGAAGAAAGGTCTGTTAAATCTAAGCCTCCATGAAAATCCCCCTCATCTGAAAAGATTTCCTGCTTGTATTGATTCTCCCTGTTGTTCCGTGCAGTGTGAAATAGAGGTTTTGTTAAAGGGCTTTTGTGGAGGAATCGCCTCTCGTTGTCATCTATCTTCTCTCCCTTTCTCTTCCTCCCACGGGATGAACAACCCCCGTCAGCAGTGACAGGCGCATCCAATGCATTTGCATAGCTTGGTGTTCCTGTGGGTGTATAAGTAAATAACTGTGTGTTACATGAGAGCCCGGATGGCATTTTTGTGCAAAAACCTTCACACACGCTCAGCCTTGTGAATGAAATCGTGTTGTGTATGCACATTTTTAGGCTGTCACACTTTTTTTCACTTTTGCTTTGCTCCAATGGTCTCCCCACTGACAACCTTTCTCTCTCTGTTTTGTTTTCTCGCCTGCAGTGGAGAAATGTATGAGCTCCATGCAGATGGGGACCCAGATGGTGAAGCTCCGCGGCGGCTCCAAGGGACTGGTGCGCTTCTTCTATCTGGACGAACACAAGTCCTGCATCCGCTGGAGGCCTTCGCGCAAGAATGAAAAGGCCAAGAGTGAGTGTCTCCTTCCTCTCACAGTCACCAGGGAACTGCATCTCAATCTGTCCTGCTCCGGCAGCTCAATGTATTTAAGGTTCAGAGTTATGGAAAGCCATGTGTGCCATATTTTATGTGTCAGGAAAGGGCTGGGTGTTCCCTCCGTGCAGCTCTAAAGACAAAGAGACAAAAACACATAGTCACAGTGAAAAATAAATAAAACTGTTAGCACTTTCATAAATTAAAACATACATACAGAATATGTATATGTAGAATGAGGTGCTGCAGAGAAGTCCCACCCTACAAATCATATGTGCCAGCAGGTCGCTACAGATGCGGTGTGCCAGCAGGTTGCTACCTGTAGCTAAGGCTACACATGCTAGTGTTTGCTAGCGTTGACAATCCAATCAAAGGACGTGAAAATGCCGACGTCATCGTAAGCCTGCTGGATGGCCCGGTGTCGCCAACTCGAAATCTGATTGGTCAATGCAACAGTTTCATTGCCATTTGCTTTAAGCTACAAGCGCTCACACTGTTGATTCTGAAAGCCTCAGGGCAGATTCCTTTGACCCAGCAACACATTCTGATTTAAGTATGATTGGATAAAAGCTTTAGCAACCTTTGCTGGATGCAGCGCAACCAGGTGCAACACAGAGAAAAGCTTTAAAATAAAGAGAAACGCTGAAACGCCTCCACTGAACTCTTGGTTTACTTTCAAATACTGTGCTCCAACACATTGTACGTGATAGCTAAGGGGCGGGGCAATTGATCTAATTGATTGACAACAGCACTGACCATAAAAGGGTCCATTTAAAGAAAAAATCAACATATGTTTTTGGTACAGATCCTCTTTAAACAATCACAATATAATCATTGAATGTATGTTTCAATGATTATTTGAATTAAGATATTAATAACCGAACCCTCCGATATCTAAAACATATCGCAATTGCAATATCAGTCAAAGTAATCGCAATTAGTTATTCCCTGTTGTTCAGCAGGGAACACAAGGCACATGGTTGAGAGTCATATTCCTACAGAGCATGGTACCTATCTTAATCACATTGACAGAAAATCTGAAATCCATATGAACCAAACCCTCCCTTTGGTGTGGGGCCTGGAGCTGCTGCAGGATACTGTGGAGGAACAGACCCATTAGCCTTACTCTGAGGTGTTAGGATAAGTGTTTAGCCCATTTAGTTGTTGCTCCTACAGTAACCATTCCCTCAGGGCTGGAAGTGTTCTTGTTATTTAGAACTGGACATTTATTTCCCCTGCACACAGGTTAATTGCAAGAGGCAACAAAACAACTTCCTGCAGTGTTTTTAGAATTAAAGAAGGCAGAGGCGGGTCTTAGCAGCCGCTCGCAGTGTGAGCGTCTCCCGGGGACTTGGGGGATCAGTTTCCTGTTGCTCTGCCTCCTCTGTAGCCCAGGATTTAATAAGCTTCTTAAGCCAACTTAATTATTCATCAGCTTTAATCTGCCCAAACAGTGTCTTACACACACTTGCCACTAAACGGAAATGACAGGGGGGGTTGGGCTTTCTTTAAAGACATTCAAGCCAAATCACAGAATGTATCCTTAAACCTTTAGGGTGGGGTGAGTAAAATTTAAATAGTCATGTGAAACTATATCATTTATTGCATGACAGTGAATAACACACACCAGTGACCTAATATCTCTTAATCCACCCACTGCATTCCTCTGATAATCTGGAACTGTAGTAGGATTGATCTGCTGTCCTCTATAAACTGTGTTAGACTCACACCGATGCACGTTTTTTTAAATTTCTCGCATAAAAAATAACCAACAACACAAACAGAAATGTACGCAAACAGCTGAGTGCAAATCCATTGTCCTTCAGTCAAGACGTGGTCGAATGGAACGTGGTATTTTGACTTAAATGTCCTGCTTTGGTTTCAGATCAATAAATTAAGAAGTGAATTAATACTTTTTCAATTCAAAATTAGGGTTGTTTAAAAAAAAAACTAATACATTGTCATTCAAATATCACTGTTGACCTAAATTCAGATCATTTAGGTCAACATCCAGATATTAAACACAATTTTAAGATAAAACTGTAACCTTGGAAATACTACACCTGAAAATTCACATGAATAAATAGATATATTATGACTAATCAAAGTCTTAAACTATTTTTACCCCTGTGTGGCTCCTTTTTTGTTACTGAAGTCAGTATTCACATACAGCACTGACTCTTGGCACAACAGGATAGGCTTACCTGTTCTCTAATTTCAGAGGACACATTTTTTGTCCTAAATATCTTGGTTTGTTCTTTTCTAAGGTCACATTGTTCTGTTGTTTTACATCAGGGGTGTCCAACAGAAAAGTATAGAAGGGCTGGGCCACTCATAGGTGAAGTATATGTATATATATATATATATATATATATATATATATACATACAGCCCCGGAAAAAATTGAGACCATTTCAGCATTATCAGTTTCTCTTTGTTTTGTTTTTTATAGGTATGTATTCTATAAACCTCTGACAACATTTCTCTGTGTTGGAATTCAACAGACACTGGAATGACTGCCATACATGTAGAGATAAAGATTTAAGGAAATATTGGAGTGGTCTCTTAATTCTTTCCGCGGCTGTATATATGCAAACACTTGAAAAGCTAGATGCATATCTATTTAGAATATAAATCAAAGTTCTGCAGTGCAATACAACCGTGTAAAGCCGCTGGCATGGCTGCAGACATTTGTGTTTTCAGTCTGGTTGGATTCAATATTTTATCAGACTCACGCATAATACACGTCAAGTCTTGCCAGGTCATCAGCTGTGAGATAGAGAGGAGCACTGACAGCCACATGGGAGCACACACAGCGGCTTTGACATCCAACAGTGTACTCGCACACAACTTCATAACAACCTCAGGGTGTGTACCGAACAGCCCAGGGGAGGGTGTGTGGTTCTATAGCTGCAGGATGAATGAGTGTGTATAATGTATCCTTGTGCTGTGTATGACTGAAAGGTATTTGAAAGATACTTGTATAAGAATTATTTTTAGGTAATACATATTTTTTAGAAATTGAAACTGGTCCGTTAAATTCCCCAATTAGCACGTGGGCTGAACGCACAACAGGAGTACCTATCGTGTGCTCGCCGTCATGGGGAAACCTAATTAATGACTGGAGGCAGCGTCTTCCGGTAAAATGTCATTACCATCTCATAAATGTTGCATCCTAATAAACAGAGCACTCTGGGCCTTGCTCATTGACTTGACTATTTTTAATCCTCCGTATCACAGAGCTTGAAATAGGATGGAATAATTCCCCATTAAACCTTCCCAATGCCCACTACAATTAATGCAATATTTTTTGCCAGAGGTGGAAATTGTGAAAACCAATAGAATGCTAAAGAGTGCAGAAGGGAATGTTGGTTTTATTATCCTGGGTTTTTTAAATAGGTTTCATTTTCTATCAGCGTTTGATAAAAAACCTCTGCACAGCTTAAAATATGTGGATCTGCCTACTCCAAAGGGGAGGAAGAATAGAGAAAAGTTGCAACACCACCATTTAAAATAGTCAATTACCAAAAAAGTCATGCATCAGTATTGCAGCAAAAAGTATCAAAAGTAGAACTCATTAGGTGGCAGAATGACTCCACTTAGAGAGTTATATTCTTGGATTCAGCTGTATTTTATTGCTTCACGGAAGTATTTCCTGCTCTAGGATAATATATTTAAGAACAATTCCTCGGATTGTAAAATGTATTGTGGATTATTTCGCTCTGTAATGTAGGTCGGTAAAGGTATAACATAGTTTATTAAAAGCAAAGAAAAAATACCTCAAGTCCAGTTCTATAAGCAATAAGCTCCCTCTGGAGGCAACGCAGGGATTTTAGCCTTTGCAGACCATTTACATGCACACAAACCTATAGAACACACTACAGGATAGGTAAAACCCCAATTAACACGACAGGATGAATACGTTTTTGTACTGGAAATGATCGTTTTTGGGTTGTATTCCTTTAAATTAAAGTAATATGTAAATTCCCACCTCTGACCTCCTGTATCTCCAACAGTCTCCATCGACTCTGTGCGGGAGGTGTGTGAGGGGAAGCGGTCTGAAATCTTCCAGCGCTACTCAGAGGGCAGCTTCGACCCCAACTGCTGCTTCAGCCTGTACTATGGAGAGCACATGGAGTCCCTGGACCTGGTGTCCGGCACCGGAGAGGAGGCTCGCACCTGGATCACCGGCCTCAAGTACCTGATGGCCGGCATCAGTGACGAGGACAGCCTGGCCAAGAGGCAGCGCACACGAGACCAATATCCCTCAGTCATACAGAAAGGGCGAGGGGGGGGGCTGGATTTCATGCGTGGTGATTTAGGGGGTGGGGCCACCTGTAAATGTATATTTGTGTATATAATGTAGAGGTCATCATACATGGATGAAATCTATTTGAATTTCGAACTACAGCCCAGTAAAACTGCTGCGCATCACCACCGCTAAGCTAAAGGCGGCTAATGTTCGGCTTTGGTAATGTCATTTAGCCATGTGTAAGCATCTGCTGTTTTTAACCAGTGGGGTATTAACTGGCTTGTTTTCTATTGTAGAACAAATCATGAACATCTCTAAAGTTTTTGATTACCGTAAAACTTTTTTCATAGTTATGGCCTCTAACCAAATAACAGATGTTTGACATTGAGACGAGGCAATCGAAAGTCGTGAAATGCTTACTCATCTCTGGCTTTTGGAACTCATTCATGGAGCTCTCTATAAAGTGTCACTAAAAGCAGCAACTCAAACCTTTCCTTAACCCTCCTGTCATCACGTGGCTGAAGCAGACCTTCACTGAGGCTGATAAGAATGGCGACGGCAGCTTAAGCATCAGCGAGGTGCTGCAGCTCCTGCACAAGCTCAACGTCAACCTGCCCCGACAGAAGGTCAAACAGATGTTCAAGGTAAGACTTGAAATATGGACTTTACATTTTTTTTTTTACAGTAATTAGTGTTGCCTTTTGGTTTGATGTAATGTTGAAATTTTAAAATATATAACGTAATCGCAAAATATGGCATAGGATGAAAATGCTTATTAAGCTCTGCAAAACATTATCTGTGTTTGTTGGTCATGATCGGTTGTTTGCGATTGTTGCGGCCCAAGGCAATGTGGGACAGCATTTTCTCCTTTGCTTTCTTAAAGGATGGTCCAGTGTTTCCTAAGCTTAAGGGGGAAAAAAAGGGAAGCATTCAAGCTCCTTTCCTACCCTCTGCGACCTTTTTTGCACTATGGACCGGTTTCATGTAAGACATTTTCACGGACCGGCCTTCACAGTAAGGGGGGATACTGGGCTGTAGTGCTGCTGTAGTGCCGCTCCGGCACTTTTTTTCTGAGGAAAACTAACATTTGCCGCAACCATAACACGCCACTAATGGCTGCCTCCTTAGTTGAAAGTAGTTTCACTTTCGAGCAGAACCGGCACCGCTTGTGAAGTGACGACAAACACCCAATCACAGCCGGAATGTATCTTTCCGGTCTTTCGCAAACATCAAGCTTCGATCTACATTTCATGAGCTCCGCTGCTAAATTATCACGATCAACATATCTTATAGAAACCAGTAACGGTGTCCGGCAGACAAACATAGGCCAACAAACACACGGAGCTCAGCAGAGAGAACACATTTCTCCACACAGACACACACATCATATTGAGGTGTTGATATGTCAAGAGACACACACGGATGTATGCGGTCATTTTTCAAAATAAAACATCTTTCAGACTGATAATCACTTAAATATGTTTTTATTCAATAGCACCGGACTGGGGGTTGGGGTTTGCTGATCTAGAGAATCAGAACAATTCTTATCATGGCTGCCACTGAGGTTCCTCCGGGTCATTTACCTAGGACCTCAAATCAGGAGGTCATAGGTGCCAGAAAATTTGATCAGTAGGATCTTTAGAGCAACACGCTAACAGGTGGATTTAATGATCTGATTAATTTAACTGACTCACAAAGCATGCAAACGACTTTAACCTCTACAAGGAATAATTAATAATCAGAAACTATAAACTTTATCGCTAATGAGCAGCACAGTGCGGTACAGACTGTAAATGGCCTCGGCAGGTCACTTGAGACTGCCGTGTACTTTCTTCTTGGCAGATTGTAAAGACACTTTGACTGATTCCTGCAGATGTTGGCAGCTCAGCCTGTCCTCCGCAGCAGTGGGATTAGCATGCTGCCGTGTGAAGCGTGTTCTTTCAGCCTCCCTCCAACAGGGCAGCGAGCCATTTAAGTCCAGCGGGCCTGATGACGGTCACCCATATGGTGCTGCTGGGACACAGATGGTCTCTGGTGTAATGCAGGGTAAACACACCAGGGACTGATCTGGCCCTGTACCTGTCTGTGGACATTAATGGGGATTTGTGTGTTGACAGTCTCTCCGTTGTTTCACCGGCTTAACCTAATTACAGTGGAGAAAAACCTGTGCACCTCCTTCAGTTTGAACTCATTCCCTGCTGAGTCTGTGTCAAGGAAATTCTGATCACATGTCGGAGCAAATTTATATCTATATTATTTTCCAGATAAGAGATTAGCTCAGTTTAAGCACCGCCTGCTGACCAATCAGAGTTCTTTGTGCAGAGTTTAAAGCTATCAAGTCATACTACAGGATAAAAGAAATACAATTTAAACTACCATATGCAGGAAGGACATCACCTGTGATGATAAAAGGTTGTCTAGATTTGCACATAGTGAACATCTAACCCTTGAAAATAAACATTTCTATCGAAAGTATTAGCTTTTAAATATTATTACCCACGCTTTACGACAGGTAAGGTGTTTGCACAAACTATGCAAATAGATGACTTGAATACATTTACTTTAAATATAATTTTGTTTTTCAAACAGAGTAGTTCACAAACACGCCTGTACTTTTTTACAATCTTTCAGTCTGTACAATTAGCTGGAGTTAGCTTACTACTGAATGACTATGAGTACTTCACATTGTGGTAAACGTTCTATATTTCGGCTGCTGTTACCTTTTGGTAATCCTCTTTTGGTTTCATAAGGAATGTTTCCATAGTTCAAGATTGGTATTCATGAGCCTGGCATTTATTGTGAGTTTTGCATGTTGTGTCTTCAAATAGTTTTCACCTACCTGCATTAAAAAACTTGCAAAGGTCACAAATCTGGAAGTGCAACAAAAGACGCTTTTGGGCGTTTTTTTTTTGTCGTTGCTCAATTGCAAACAGCAAATATTGACATTGCTTTTTTCAAAATGCTGTAGCGGATGTATTTCTTTCGTTAAAGTGAACATTCTGAATTAATATGAAACTAGGAAATTAATCAGAGTAGGAAAATATGTTTCAATGTTGGGGTTTTTCCGTCAAATCATCCCTCTAGCTATTACTAGAAGATTTGATAAATCCATTGACACCAAGTATGTCAATCGATACACATAAACATAAAAAAATGCTTTTAGAAAACACTAAACTACACAGTTTTGCATAAATGACTGCTTAAACAGTCAGCTACCAAGTATAAAAACAATACTTTAAATGTCTGCAAGTGCTCTCTCTTAACTGCAGCATATGAGACTCACACAACCCAATGTTTGTTTCAAAGCTACATGAAATTAAATGAAAATTCACTCATATTTAGCCCATTACAACTGAAGACTACTGCCACAGTGAATTAACTATGAGTGCGCCGTTTATATTTGCAAACTGTTTAAACAGGCAGGAAAGTTTTATTATAAACCACCCGTAGTGGTGGAAAAGGTATCGACACCTACAGTTTAATTTACACAGAACTATGGAACACACAACGATCTGTTGGCTCAGCCACCAGTCGGGACACAACAATATTCAACTATAAAAACAGTTACGATAAAATGAAATGGCTACTTTGAGGACTAATATCCTGACATATGAATACAAATTGTGTTTATTGGATCCACAAGTGTCTCAGCTTTGTAGTCGTTCCTAATGTATGCAGTTCTAAGACTGTCTAGGGACCCAGAATGCAGATCAGAGTATATTTAGAATATGCATCATTTCAGTTTGGAGCGTTATTTGCCTTTTGCCTGACAAGCTAGCATTGCATGTTTGGTGCCAATGTATTTTTAAGGTTTGGTTTGGTTTCATATGATACTACTGTCTTCATGCTACTGTATAGCCTTTTACAGAAAGTAAAGGCGGGTCTGCTCTCAGAGGGTTAAAACAACCCCAAGTAAAGCATGGTGAGAGGAGTACGTTCAGCCACAGACTCATCCCACCTCGGCACAGCACTAAGCGCCTGGGAAACTCCTTTGTGCCTGTAGCCATCAGGCTGCACAACAAGGGGTTAACCATGTGACCCACTGACAATAACCTGGACTGCACATCAAGCCTGCACTCTTGCACAAAGACTTTTAGCTGTATCAATCAATGTAAATATATTTAACTATCCGGATACAAAATGTATATATGTTCATTGAAGTCCTTAATTCCGTGTGCATCATACCTGTGCATCATTTCAATCATTTTATTTTAGTTTTATTATCCGCACAAGCTAAAATTAGGGGAAAATCCTGTTTTGTTCATACATTAGCCGCACCGGACTATAAGCCGCAGGGTTCAAAGCTTGTGCAAAAAGTAGCGGCTTATAGTCCGGAAATTACGGTAATTATTTTGTAAAATACTTGAAATTACACTCACTATAGCCTATACCCCAATGAAAGATGGTTAGAGCTACAGGTTTATATAGGAATATATTCATATTTTTTCCCTTCAGAAATTCGATCCATTGATTTTGCCCAGTATCTGATTGAGACCTTCTACCGGATCAGTACATCCCTAGTTATGATGCTACTCATCATCTAACTCAAATGCACCACAGGCTCATGGGAATATCTGTAGTTTTGCATGTATTTGGACCAAGTATTGGACACATTGAAATTCAAACTGATCACCAAAGTTATTAGAGTTTTCCTGAGGAGAACATGAATGTGTGTAGGCAAATGAAATGGCATTATAAAAACATGGTGGCAATAGAGGGGATTACCAGAGTCCCGGGGAGCCATCGACTAAGAAGTTTATCTGTGCAGAATGAAGTCCCAGTCTGTCAAAAAGTTGATGAGATATTTCACAGGATAAAGTTTAATCTGTTGGTTGTGGCCAAAGGATATGTTTGCGGGTTGCCAAAGTCACGCAGGTTCATCCTCAGGGGACCGTGAATATCTGTAAAAAAAACTTTAAAGGGGCCCTATTAGGCTTTTTTGGTTTTCTCTTTCCTTTAGTGTGTTCTATAGGTTTGTGTGCATGTACATGGTCTGCAAAGGCTGAAATCTATGTTCTCTCCAACACACTTCCCCCACCCCTGCCTAAAATCCCTTCATTGGACTCCTTTGTTCAATTCGGTAACATAGTAACATCACCATTTAAAACGTACGCTTCCAAGGGGTTGACCAATCACAACAGAGACAGACAGAAGGTGAAAAGAGGTGCTGCAGCACAGGCAGCATGAGAACAATAAAGAGCTTTTTGAACATTAAAGCATAGAGACATGTCTCAGTAGAGACACGAAATACAAATATGTACCTGAAAACAAGTACAATATGTCTTTTTTTAATTGCAAGTCATGCTTCTGGCAGAGTGGTGTGTTGTTGGTGCAAATGAATTGCAAAAAGTTTAGCAAAGTTTGTTCTGTGTGATAGTGATGGTTGTAAATGAGAGCAGAGCAGAGGCTCCTCTAGCAGAGGCTTTGCTCAATGATTTATCACAGCGGAGACGTGCAGATGTGTAGGGAAATCTTTTTAGGGGGACTACGCTGCAAATCTAACTGACGAATGAATCCATATTAGCTGTGGAGCTAAAACGCAAAGGAACAAGCCCGCTAACAACTTAAGTGGCGGGGTCATGCATAATAAATGGGTCTGAATAACGCTAGATGATGTTTTTTGTCCAGCAAATAGACTCCGTTCTGCAGCTGGGCTTTTGCTAAGTTGTTATCCTCCTTGGGCTAACATATGTCCTGAATAACACAAGTGTATTCTGCAAGGAATCCACAGAAACAACAATGGCGAATCTACATTTCTTTAATGTTTATTCCATATGTTTATCATCACTTCTTCTTTTTAAAGATAACTGCAAATTGAGTGAGTAACACTGCAGCCTCACAACAAGACATTGCTGGTAGTTCTGTCTAATAAAGCTTGCCATATGATTAATTCTGTCTGTATTCATCTGTCACTCTTGTCATAACTTGGTGACAACTATATGACATGTATGCAAACTAGCAGCAGAGTCTGGTGAAGTGTTGTCCCTGTCTCTGGGTCAGCTGTGTCAAGCAGAGAACACTGTGCTTACTGTTGGGAGGCTAAATCTGTTAGCGGAGACAGTTTTGACGTAGAAGACTGACACCAACACTTTGAGCTAGAGGAATTGACTCATGTACTCCAGTACTCTGTGTGAGGGACTACATGCCTCTTTCTCAGGCACAATTATTTATACGTGCAAACTGCTAGAGCCTCGCCCTTTGGACACTGTGGACAGATCTATGACAAATTCACTAGTGGACAATGTGAAATTGTGTAACCCTGTTGATTACGTACGTTCTGGGGATGTACTGCCAAAACGCACATGATTTTAATTGAGTATCATCCAGATATGACAGTGTCCTTATTCAACGTAGTGTATTCATTCTGTCTTATGGTTATGGTTACTTCATTACCAGTAGAGCAACTGTTATCCTTTGTACATGATATTTAGTTCTTCCCCTGATGTGGAAGCGGCTATGATTCAGAATGTGCACCCGCATCCGTCCATTTCAACCTACCGGTGCAGTGCATGCTCCAAGTGGGCCGATTGCTTGCCCTTCTGATTAGCTGCTTACAGGATTCTCAAGAAGCCCTGATCATTTTTGAGTCTTGAGAAGTGGAGTTGTAATCAAGCAACATCAGCCATTGTGAGGATGCTAAAAAGGAAGCCAATTTTGTAAAAGTCTACTAGAAAATGACCAAACCTCTCATTTGATTTAATACCTCAGTAAATATTTCTCTGATGACTTTATTGTCTCAATAGCTAGTTTCAAGTGTTTTACAATACAGCATGGTGTTAGAAATGTGTATCCCCATTTAGAATAAACATGATGATGAAGCCGGTTATGCTTTAGACATAGCTAACAGATCGCTACCAAGGGTGTCTGTTCCTGTAATACACTCACCAACGGATCATGAGATATGACAGACAAAAACCGACATTGCTTTATTTATAGTCAGATAATAATGAAGTTCTTTAGGTAAGGGTGGGAGATGGAGTGCAGTATTCATTTGTTGGGGAACTCTGGGATAAGACTCCACCTAGAAGCGTGATGGATTTCAATATGGATGTCTTTATTAAAGTATTCCCACACCACATAATAAGTGAGACATGTGAATAAGGAAAAAGCATCATATTATCTCTCTATGGGAAGAGAAAGTCATTTTGGATCTATGCATGGCCCTCTCGTATAATGCTCCCAGCCCCAGTGAGTAGAGTCTGCTGAGCTCCAGCCAGCACAGACGTCATCTCCCTGCAGTGAGTGGCGGCCTGGCATATGGAGCCAGTCACAGACTGCTTCAGTTCCCCGAGGCATGGATTACACAGGTCATGTTGGGGCATCCTGCAGTGATACGTTCAAGCTTTCTTTAGGCTCACTCTGTTTCCTTCCAGCTCGCTTCAGCTAGAAATCTGGAGGTTCCATTGGTAAATGAGCCATATGCTGTTAGGAAAGTACGTTCACAAAGATCATAAGAATTACATTTTAACAAACTAGGTTTAGGTTGTTTAATGAACAATACAACAAACTTGTAAAGAATTATAGGAGTTTAGCCAAGAAATTTGAAGTGGAACAGTACTGACATTGTCACATTGACAGTGTTTGGTTATTTCAGAGGTTGTTGGCATTGTTTGATCAAGCTGCAGCATTCCATATTTTACTCCGTATTAAAATCAGGCTACATGTATGTAGAACACACACAACTAAAAGCATGTCTTGTACCCGGTTTGTAGGAGGCGGACACGGATGACAACCAGGGGACGCTGGGCTTCGAGGAGTTCTGCTCCTTCTACAAGATGATGTCCACGCGCAGGGACCTGTACCTCCTCATGATCACCTACAGCAACCACAAAGACCACCTGGACGCTGAGGACCTGTCCCGCTTCCTGGAGACGGAGCAAAAGGTGACTTTTGGTCCTTTGCAGAGGTCCTTTGAACCCACTTTAATACTCCTAAGTCTCTCTTTGCACTTCAAACTTCAGACCCATTTATTTTTTTAACACTTTAGTTTGTGTGCAGAATAAACAGACAGTTAAATATTAATCAGTAAGCTTTAGCAGTGTTTGTTTGTGCTATCATCCCAATGTACTCGTACGTTAGCGGGCAATCAGTGGTACATTTGAATTCAAGCTATATTTTCATTTTGCTGCATTGAAAGGCCACTTCCTTTTAACAGAAATAATTATTATGGATTTGTTTGTTGCTATCATCCCAATTTGCCACCACATAAGTGAGTTACTAAATAGTAAATCCAAGCTTCAAAATGTTAAGACACCTTTGGAGCAGCAAATAGGCTAAACAACAACATGCTAGCTGTTTAGGCTAAGCTAGGTTAGCAATGTCTGGTTTCCAGCTATTTTTTTGAGGAACCAAGACGATACATTTTTTATTTTACTCTTGTCAATGTTTCCTGAGAACTGAATAGAGTGTGGTTCAAAAAACTATCTTGACTACAGATATATATATTGTTGTTGAGCATCTTTTCATGAAATATAAATCCAAGCTACAACATTGCTGCTTTGAAAGGCTACTCTCTTTTAACAAAAAAACAGAAATGATCCCGCCCAGCATGAATATTTCTGTGCTATCATCCCAATTTACTAGCGCATTAAAAGACAATAAGTGGCCATTTAGTGCTCAGGGCCCTAAAAAGGAGCTTTTAGAAAACTGAACCAATCAAATTTGAAATCCCCTAGTGTGCTGCTCCAGGCAGAATGTATGTTGTTTCTGCTCTCTCACAGTTTTATTGACTAAGTACCCATAAGGCTCTTGTGCATGGTGGGAGGTCAAGAGCTTAACTGAGGGACCACTGGGCCCCTGAAGTGTTCCCTCATTTTGGTGACAAGCACAGGGAGGGGCCCACAGGGAAATTAGCATAGTAGCATCTGAGTTCTGGAGTTGTAACGGGCTGTCAGATGAAGAACCCTCTTGCTAATGATAGCGTGGCTTGAAGGAGAAAAAGAAGCACTGGGCGGAACAGCTCGTTTTCTTTAAAAACCCGGGGGCTGCTCCTTCAGATAATTTGCACACTGTGAGGCTTTTTAATGTGCAGAAACAGACTCTTTAGAAGCAGACGGCTCTGTTGGAAGGTGAGCCGTCAGCTCCGCTCAGGTGGGCCGTTATTTCTCTCCAATTATCCTCTGCGTTTAGATCTGCCGTTGTGAACGAGATGGCTCTCCTTTTCCTTTGCTTGCAGCAAAGGAGAAGTGATTTGTTTGAAATGATGCGAAGAAGCAGCAGTGTGGTCCAGACTGGAACCATTAGCTACACACACTGTCGGTTTCTGCGTCTGTCAGAGTGAGGAGAACACAATGAAGTTATTGCGACCAACATTTGGACCAACCTAAGTCAATGATCTTTCCATGTTAGTGAACAAATCCAATGTAAACGCAAAATCCCGGTATGAATATAACAATAATTGAATTACCTTGGACCAAATGTTAGACTTATAGATACATACGTACATCCCTAAATAATTAATGCTCGACTATTCAGTGGCAGGAAACCGGTTCATGAAACAAAGGATCATTCCGTTCTGGCTATACGGGGGTGCTGAATATTACATTTACTTAGGGTGTCTTGGTTTTCCCAATACATTATGATATACAGCCTATTTTGGTGGAACAACAGGCTATGGTTTGAAAATGTAAAAAATAAAACATGCACTAATAAGAGCACTCACAAATAGAACATAGATGTAGAGGGCTGAAATGATTATATGAACGATTCTCAAATCAGATCTCTCCCTCAGTCCGTCCCTTCTCTGTCCTTCTGTCTGGGGATTGCGACAATGGGGGGCTTTGAAATTATGGCTCCTATTAACAAGCACCAAAAGTGAACAGGCTCTGAAACCCCATTCTATCAGTCCATCTGTCTTTTTGTCGGTCCCTCCCTCCTGTCTGCTCTGTTTCAGCACTCCGGACAGCGACACATAATGAACAGCGTCAATCACTGAGGAAACAAACCCACATCCAGCACAATTTATCCACTGACTGCTGTCAATAGCAATGAAAATGTTTGTTATTATTCCATTTTTAGCATTTTGAAAAGTGAATAGTATGTATAATTGTTTTGCACCTAAAACACACACTTAAAATTGTTACGGTATTAACCCTTAAGAGTCGACGATCACATCGGCATGATGAGATCACGTGAAATGTTCATGCTGGCGCTGCATAAAAACAACAGTCCGGACAACATTGCCGGCTGCTTCTGTCGAAAGTACTGACTTGAAACGCTATGCCAGTCTTTGTTTCATCCAAATTGACCCAGTAAAAACGTAGCTACGATGATTTAAAGTGTATACAGTAATATTTTTTTTCAAGCGCTCAAAAGTTCGAAAAATGGAAGTGCATATTTTAATATCTTCGCCGTATTTGATCATTTTACGGTGCGGAAAAAGACGCTGGAAACTTTAGACCCTGCTCAACAGGATGCATATCCCAAGGAGGGGGAGGGGTATTTAGGTAAACGGAGCTATACGAATCGAGACGAAGCAAGACCAAGAGAGAAGAAGAGACCCGGCGGGAGCCGAAGAGAGACGGAGGGAGATCGAGAGTGAGAGAGGAAGAGAGACGGTGGGAGCAAAGAGAAACAGCGATTGAATAAAAGGGACAGACAAACATTGATAATTATAGATATAGTTAGATAGATTTACAGTTTTGAAGATACAATACTTTACAGTACTTTGTGTCATGGTTGACAGAACTTTGAGTGAAAAACGCCTATGGATGCACCAGCTATTTGTTCATAACATTTGTATGTAGGTTCATGATACCTATATCATATCATCATAGTATCATAGTGACATCCCCTGTATATATTTCCAGCTTTCAAAATGTTTCGTTGTTCATATAGTATGGAAAAATGAAAAAAATAACTATCGGGTTATGTAGGTGAAGTTGTCCTAAAAACATTTCTTAATGGGATTTAGTAAGAAAAAAAAAAAGTTGCTTGAAAACAGACAACTTAGCCCCAAGACTCCAAAGGGTTAAAGCCAACTAGGTATGCGGTGTCATTACTGTACAAAGAAAAGACGTGGTGCTCACACTTTCAGAATCAGAATACCTTTATTAGTTCCACAGGGGGGGCATTTACAAAAGTCACAGCAAACACATCTTAATATCACTCAAGAAGCATGCATATTTTTTATCTTAAAGATAAAAAAGACATTACACAATATGCAAACTACACATCCAGTACCAAGAACCGTTTAGGGATATAATATATGTCCATATATAATATATTTAGATATATAAGTATATATTTCAGAATCATAACTCCTTTATCCGTCCCACAGGGAGGTAATTGACATTGTTACATTACAGTACAGGTAGAGACAAAAATAATGCACTATTAGATAAAAGTCATGCATGTAACATTTAAAAAAAGAAGTACACATTTGGGTAGATAAGAAAGTAGCATCAGTATTTATAAAGTACAACATTGTAGAATGAAGTGTGGTAGCAGGTGGATAACAGTAAAATGATATATTACCCAGAGCAACATACAGATTCTTACAGTACACAGACGGACTGTCTAAGAAACAGCAGCTGGTAGTGATAATAACATCAAATAGGAACATATTTCACAGACTGGTGTCGTAGATATGTTCTGATGTATTCGTTCATATCCAGAAAAGCTCTCTGCTGCGGTCTGTGGGCTGTCTGCCGCTCAGGGGCCAATCCACAGGAACAATGCACTCAAATCTGCTGAGGGTCTGGATTCACTCTCCACACAGAACTTTCCGATCCAGATTATGTTGAGATGGGCAGTGAACTTCATGTGACACATTTTCAGATGCTCACCCGTCTCAGTGCTTCAGAAGCGGGGGGTAAAGTACATGGAAACACATCTCACTAAAGCCAAAGCCTGTCCTGTCTTAAGGGCCTTTGTCCACATGGAGCCTTTTTCTGGCAGAAAAGCGCAGGGGAGAGCACAACATGTCACTGCTGTTATATGACAGCATTGGATGTATAATCAGTTTGAGCTACTATACATCTGTTTGACATCGTTTTTATCACTGTCACAACCAAAGTATTACAATATGATGGCAGGGCGTGCAGACGCAGCGGCTTGGCTCTCCTTTAGTTTCTATAACCATTTATAAACACACAGTTAGACACACACTAAATGTATGCAGTTTTAACGTGTTTATACTGTAAGTGTAAATATGCACATTGACGTCTGCTTTTAATACTTTTATTTATTTATTTTTGTGTACTTTTATTACTGCAGTGAGATGCCATTGTAGTTTATATGATCACAACAAAGATATATTCTATTCTATTCTAAATTGAAGAATCTTGCTCTCACACACGGCTGACATCTATAGGGAGAGGGAGGACGACCATCAAAGTCACACACTCACCTGAAGGGTCAGCCAGGCCGATCCGCTCCAATAAATTGGGCTCCCTGCTCTTTGTTATGATAGTTTCCGTCTGAAGGGCACAGCCAAAAACAAGCGTTCCCTCCAATTTCTAAGGTGACATCAACAGCGCTTTTCTGAACAGTTTGAATAGTTCAATCCCAGGCAGAGCGCTCAGAAAACAAACGCTGGAAGCTTTGCTTTTTCTATTGGCAGCAGCTTGTGACAGAATGCACTCTGTTCTTATTGAAATCAATTAAAAAAGCTCAGAAACAGATGCTATGTGGACACAGCCCCTTGTCCTTTGATGGTTACAGGTGGACAGCAGTGTCTTACAAATGCTCCGACAGTTGAATTGTTCAGGACTGAGTGTAAGTCAGTGAGCGACTCCTTTAGTTCTTCTTCAAGATGGTCCGTATTTTTTGTCATTTATTTATTCCGTTCAAAATATTACAATTAATTCCAAAACAGGTCTCTGTAACACTCCATACCAGAAAAAGAGCAGGGAGAAGAAAATAACCTTATATTGCCTGCCCCTTTCTCAAATAAAAACATAGAAATAGATTCTTCATGTTTTCTTATTCACAGCCAATCATTACAGTCACAGGAAAATAAGAGAAACACAAAAACTTACAAAACATACTTAGTTCCCACCTGACAGTCAAAGGGGAAAAAAAACAAAATCCAAAAAACACACGATGAAGGAACAGACATCACAAAACTTTACCAATGCAGGACCAGAGTACATACCGTTTTTCTTATTGTATACAAGTTCTTTATCTGAAACATTTCTGTACAATTAATAATGTCTGTAAGTCAACTATGTCTTTAAGTTTCAAGAGTCCTGACTTAAAAACAGTCCGTTGGTGTGTTCTCTTGAATCAACTTTAGGAATAGTTCTTACTGCTCTATTCTGTAATATTGACAATAGCTTTATGTTGCTCAAATATGTCTTGCCCCACACTTCTATAAAGTCAATGAAAAATACAAAACGAGTGAATAGCAGTGGTGAACCATCAAGGCCTTCAAGGTATTCAGAGAAAACCCTAGAACCTTCAGGTAAAAAATAAATAATTACTTATACAAATAAAATGAATAAATGAGAATTGTATGTGTTGTTGATCTGTAATAACTCAGTGTTGATTTGTTTGTCTTTCTCGGTCCATGCGCTACGCATTGTTATGGTTTTGTGTTAGAAAAAAAAATGCAACCACTCGGATATTTTTCTGGGTCTCTGGGAAAAATATCATTCAACGATATATTCTATATCCTTGATAGAATGCCCTCGCCCTTAAACTGAATGAGAGCGTACATTTGGATTTGATTTGTAGCCAATGGCGTATTCTTTCAGATTTCCGCACGGTTCCAGGGTACTGTAGAAGACCTGTTAGTTCACTGGCTCCAGACAGAGGATCTAGCTAATGTAGCAATTGTCGAGTGAGTTTATGTAGATTTATTTTACCTCGAAATGGTAACAGGTGAAGATGATGTATTGTGGAATTGTTCTTAGTACCCTTTTCAAGACGACCACTCAGTGGAAATTATTTTAAAAAAAGGTCGTCCAACGCCTGAAAATCTTGAGAAATTAAGTTGCTGAGTGGAGTAGGCCCAAATGGTGTGTAACGATGTAGCTAGCACAGTACCAGTAATTCAAGTAAATGACTGTCTCTGTGACGTCCGTCTGACTACCGAGGGGTGTCTACAGAAGGTCCAGTTGTGATAGACACGGTTTGCCACTGGTGAACATTATAACATTCTCAATGCCTCTACTGTGTGCATCTAGAGCCTGTTGGAGGTGCAACTCTCTGAACTCATGAGCGAATATTCCCTTCTAGCAACATGTTCAAACACTCCTTCTTCCAAGAACAATCAGAGTGGAACTCCCTGCCGGAAGAGGCTGACAACGCAGAGTCTGTGGACTGCTTACGGCAAGCGTTAAGAGACATTTAGTGGAGAGAATCAGCCCCCACTGTGATACCACTGCTCTGTTTTTATCAATATCCAGAGCCAGAGCGGTCACAGACACAGTGAGAGAGGCCTGGCTGAGGGGTAGACTACCCTCCCTCTTTAAATAACCAACAGGGATAGGATGTGATTGACTTTTGGGGGGCATTAAGAGCAGCTACCAGACACACAGCTGCATGCATCCAGGATATAGAGAGCACTCACAACTGGTTGATGCTTTCACTTGTCATACATTATATTACTCTTAATTATCATGCCAGCTTCTTCTTTTTTTTTTAAAGGGTATTATATTTAAGTATATTGTAACATATGCAGACTGTAGTATAGTTGTTTACCATGTGTTTGCATCATTTGTAGATGACCAAGGTGACCAAGGAACATTGCCTGGAGATTATCAACAAATTTGAGCCGTGCCCCGAGAACCAGAAGCAAGCAGTTCTGGGAATTGATGGTGAGTCTACTTTTAACAACGTTTTCCCCCCCTGCAATAGAAGTTTCTTTTCAACTGCCTACAAAATAAATACTCTGTAAAAATTGTATGTTTTCTGCTATTCAAATAACATCCTTTTACTACTGATCAGAGTGGGGCTTTTTCGTGAGAATTTGGCAATTCTCTGAATATTTCATTACATCTCATTCATACGGCAGATGCTTTCATCCAAAGAGACTCGACATTAGAGCATCCAGTGCCACATGAATAAATTGAGTACACACTTTAATTTGGAGTATTGTGTTAAATCTGTAGTCCTTTGTTAGTGTTTTTGTAGGTATAGATTCCAGGGTTTTTTCTTAAACCGGGTAACGGGCGCTGCGTCCTCTCACTTTCGGCATGCGCGCTCATACCAAAATGCTGATTTCCCCCATAAAATATTCAAATGAAATAGAAAACAATATGTCTGTTAGCCAATGGTATCAAAACGGTGTCGAAAAGACGGTCAGACGGCAGAGACAGGTTTGTTTTTAAGGAGCTCCGAGGTTTCGTAGTTGTTTACGTCTGCATCCTGTATACAGGCGTCATGTTCTCACCCAAATTAATATATCTTTGGACAAGATCAACAACCTCATACTTTTTTTTTTCTTGAAAAAAACCGTAGTGTATATGTGTACAGAAGAAAACAAGGAAATTAAAAGTAAATTAAATTATATTTGAGTAAATTCTCTCTTCTGTTTATAGTACATAAAAAGATTTGGCTTAAATGAATGCTAATACACTCATTGTAAATCCCTTTGGGTAAAAGCGTCAGCTAAATCCAATGTAATGTAGTTTAATGTATAAGCAGGTGGAGCCACATCAACACTGACTCCTCTCTAATTCACTGAAGTAATAAGGCTTGAATAAATAACATTATTAGTACGTGTTCTTTTTTGCTTAGAAAAGGTACTGTATGTCCCAACTGTATCATTGCTTCTCTCCCTTTAGAAGGAGTAGTAGTATATAACACATCAGGGTGGACATTTTCTCTTCAAGCTTTTTATGAACGACCACATTCAGAAACGTTTCATTGCTCTATCGACAGAACATTTAACCGCTGTGAGATAAGTTTCAGAACTGAATCAAAACACTTTTTGGGAAATATATACGTTCATCATGGCATTTCGAAATGATTTATGAGTGAAGTCATTTTATGGCACAAAAATGACTTCAAAATTTCATTAAAATCCAACAGTGATGTCATAGATTGTGACATAAAATAATTTTATGTTGTATATTTTTCCTACAAAATTCTGAATTTGTTCTTGTATTTTTATGACCACTTTCTCAAAACGATGAATTAAAATCTATTGTATGTTTTGGTTTTGCACAGATTTCGAGTTAGTTATGTCTGTAGTATTTGAGGGTAATTAAATGACTTAACTTGTCAGTTTACATATGAATAGATCAAGTAATGTGGATGATTAATACGATTTGATTGTTTGATTAAAAGTGTTGGGTTTAAAATGTTATTCTTATTCTAAACCTGAGAATGAAAAATCTAAAAGATCCCACATGAATTAAAAACCCATTTACTCTGATCCTCAGTGCACCACTTGTGAAGCTCTACTTCAGATTGTATTCCAGAGTAAAATCAATTTAAAAGCTTGATTTTGTTTAACCTTCTTCTTCCAGGTTTACAAACTACATGCGCAGCCCGGCGGGAGACATCTTCAACCCGGAACACTACAGCGTGGTGCAGGACATGAAGCAGCCGCTGTGCAACTACTTCATCGCCTCCTCGCACAACACCTACCTGATGGGGGACCAGCTCATGTCCCAGTCCAGAGTGGACATGTACGCCTGGGTGCTGCAGGCCGGCTGCCGCTGTGTGGAAGGTCAGTATGGAGAAGTTCTTACCCTTTCAGTATACAAGCATAATTTAGCGTAAAAAGCTAACAATAGGCTATGAGCAAACTGGAACACGGTCACATGACTTCACATTACCACCTCAGAGCTAAAGGCGGCTAATGTTAGGCGTGTTGACGTTGATAAGTCTCATTAAGACACATAGGGTGCATCCCAAGTCTCTTATTGGACATTTCCTCGCTAGCGATCTCTGAGGAGGGATAACCGAGGAAACACCAGACCATCCTTAAGGGAAATCCTCAGCCGCTTGACACACCCCTTTACTGTGTACCAGTCACTGATTGGACGCTGCAGCAGATCTGATGCATATTAACATCAGAGCAGTTTCACAGCGAAGTGAAGACAGCAAGTGATGAAACTCAAGGGAATCACTTCTTAGCTTTATGCTGTTCTTTCTTAAATTATTTTCATCTAGTTAAACATACAGCCCCGGAAAAAATGAAGAGACCACTTCAGCATTATCATTTTCTCTTGTTTTATTATTGATAGACATGTCTTTGAGTTAAATGATTTGATTTTATTGTATTCTCTAAACTACTGACAACATTTCTCTGTGTTGCAATTCAACAGACACTGGAATGGCTGCCATACATGTAGAGATAAAGATTTAAGAAAAATGTGGAGTGGTCTCTTAATTTATTCATTTGTTCAATTTCAGAGCTGTATGTGGTGATACATCCGAACAACAAAACGGAGCATATACAACATTTATAAACAGTATTTTTCTCTGCTTGATCTGTTGTTTCTCCTATTTACTCAAGATTCAAAGATTCAAAGGCTTTATTTGTCATATGCACAGCAGCTACAGTGTAGATATGGCAATGAAAAACTTAAGTCACAGGCTCCTCCAACAGTGCAACATAATATATATAGAACACAAAACAAATAAAAATAGTGAAAGAAATAACAGAATAGAAACTAAATAGTGCAAGAGAATGTTGCAAGACGTGCAGGTACATCAAAATTAAATAAAAGTGGTGCAGGAAAAGTCTATATACAGTACATGTGAATGGAATATGAAATATACAGGAACAGAATTTAAAATGAAATGTTGTACAGTAAAACGAAATTAAATACTGTTGTTACCGTGATACATTTAGATATGGAGGCAAGTGACTTTGAATACAACAAATTCAGGGATTACAATAGTTTGTCAGCTAGAAACCATACAGGCTATGCAAGGATTATTTTACATTCAGGTTTTTATTTGCCTTTTTTATTCAGGCTGATCGTTTTTGATGATTGTGTTTAATCTGCTGCTTTATACATTTATTTATTTGTCCTGCAACAATTTAGCTTAGTCAGTTTTCAAAAAAACGATTTAATCATATCCTGAATTCCACATTTTATCCACATCTCTCCATAATTCCCTGGTAGGCGGGACAAAGACGCAAGGATAATACACGTGAGGGAAACATGGATGCAATGTAAGAGACCTGGGATGCAGCTATAGAAGCCCTCTCTAGGGGGGTATTAACTGACATATTTTAGGTCCCAGAACAAAATATGAAAATGTGTTCACCACATACCTTATTTCAGACATCTTACCAAAAATATGTTAAAAAAAACTTTGAGACAAGGGAACTAGAATTGGTAAAATGCTGACTCAATTCCGGTTTTAGACTCATCCCTGCAAATTATAACTGGCCAGAAATAATCTTTAAAAAAGTGAATAGCTACACAATTTTTCTTCATATGCTTCATCTTCTTTTGGTTTCCTGTCCGCAGTGGACTGCTGGGACGGTCAGGACGGAGAGCCCATCGTGCACCACGGCTACACCCTCACCTCCAAGATCGTCTTCAAAGACGTCATCGAGACCATCAACAAGTACGCCTTCGCCAAGAACGAGTAGGTTCACAGACACACACACACACACACACACACACACACACACACACACACACACACCACACACTCTCCCTCGCTGTTATTATTCTCAATGTTCTATTTTTAGCCTGGTTCGCATGCTCACACATTCAGTCAGAACACTCCAATACATCACTTTCATCATCTTTCTGTGTGTGTGTGTGTGTGTGTGTGTGTGTGTGTGTGTGGCCTTTATAAGCATGTGGATGAAAACCCAGCAGTATAGGGACATGTGTGTTGTTAGTTCACATCACAGCCTCATACGGTCTGTTTGATGGTAACACACAGAGAAAAACGGGGGGGAAATGAGGCTTGGAATGCAATCGCAGGGTCAGCTGGGTTTAATGGCGCTCAAAGCGTCTTTACAATGACACGTGTTACGATGCAGCGAGGCTGGTTGTAAAAGACTCTCCCTAATAGCCGGGTTTATGTCGGTGTTAGTCACTGTGCGGTGAGGCTGATGGCATGTGAGGTGCAGGGTTTTTATTTGATCATAGACTATCTAGAATTACATTACAATTCATGTAGCTGATGCTTTTATCCAAAGCGATGTAAAACGGATGAGACATGCAAAGATGAAGGAGCCAAACCGTTTTAAGTGCTGCTGCGTTGGCTACAAAGCAAAACTTTATAGGTGCTTCTTACAGCAGAGATAATTGTTGTGTTCGTTTTATTGTGTTTATTCACCAAGGTGCAGTAGGGTTTTCAGTATTCAGGGGTGTCCAAACTTTTTTCACTGAGGGCCACATACCGAAAAATATACAAAGGGCTGGGCCCCTCATTCCAGGTGAGATATTTTGCCTCATAAGTTAAGTTATAAGTTAGTAAATCAACCAAATGTAGGTCAATTATGCTTGATTCTTGAATATGCTTTAAGGAAAATACACAGCCTACAGTACATCACAGCTCTCCATAGGGTTTCATTAATTTAATTACAAAAGTGTTGGCAGCTTATCCCTTAAAACAGAAGCTTCCTATTGCTTATAATAAGGAGGAGTATGAAGAGTGTAGTTCAAGCTTGGTATGCAAATATGTTTTTTTGTTTTGTTTGAAAATTGTGTTTATTAAAACCTGAAAAATACTGTGCAATATATGTTTTCATACAGTATATATTTAAGAAGTACAATTTAAGAAAAGTTCCAGGTTGGGGCCTTATTCTGTGATAGGGCCAATTCAAAATGGACAGCGGGCCGCATTTTGCCCCCGGGCCGTAGTTTGGACAACCCTGATTTTAAGTCCTCCTGCTGTCCTGAATTCAATAGTAGCTTGTTCAAACGTTACGAAGCCTGGATGGCTAACAGGCGTGTTTTGGTGGATGGATACCTACGAAACAATGAGCGAGTAGTGAGCCGATCGCCTGATGCAAAGCAGGGTGCATTCCCATAAGTGTTTGGTCATGGAAGGACCGGATCCATTCACAGCAGGGTAGGCCAGTACCAGTGTCTGGGAGCGGAGGGAATACATCCTCTGGAACAGAGAGGTAGTGGATGCATTGTGCTTTGTTGAGGATGGAGAATACACTGGGGAAAGTGTTCCACAGATCGCTGAGTCTTAATGTGTATTAATGATTCAGATTGTCTGAAGATACAGACAGGAAAGGCAGAGAGACAGAACCTTGGATGTTGCAATTATATGTATTATTTATATTATAGTATGACATGAGTTTTAAATCTATATCAGAGTATTCCAATCTGTGTTGTCTATCATGCAGGAGGTGGATTTGATCATTGTATAAATGAAAAATAAAGAATGTTTGAATCCTGATGTTAGCATTTAACTACAGACCCACAGTCACCAGTAGATGGTCAGTCATGTAAGAGGTTGCTTTAAGTCAACCTGTTAGGAGCTACCCTTAGACTTTGGAGGTTTTGTTAATATCACCTTGCCAACAGGTACAGGTACAGTAAAACACATACAGTTCTGGGTCCGTGATCTTCAGAGCCGCTTACATTTATCTTAAAAAAACCTTTAAAAGAGACAACACTCCCCCCTCTCTCTTTAAGACTGGTACACTTGTAGATTTGAATGTCTGCTTGGTTCAGGAAACATATGTCTTTGTGACAGGGTTGTGTCCTTTTACTGAAGTATTTGTTAAGAACTACTACTTAAAAATACACTTCTAAAATACTTCTTTCAGAGGACGTTTGGGGAATCCTCTGAAAGAGGTACTGCTGACGTTCACTTTGAACAATTACTCAGAGCTTTGACCTAAGTAATAGTACCATAGTGTAGAAATGTTTGTGTTACAAATAAAAGTCCTGCATCTAAAATGTTACTCAAATAGTAAGTACAAAAGTATAGCATTACAGTAGTATATACTCCAAGTACCAAAACTGAAATGACTTATTATGCACAATGGCCATTTTTGTAGTAATATATCAGAAGAAATCTTCTGGATTCAAATGAACTATCCATTAATGTGTTCATCATTTTTATTTTGCCGGTGGTAAAGATGGAGCTAGCTGTAATGATTCTCTAGCAGTGAGAGTACTGTGTGAAAAAAATAAATACATTTTCTAGTTCCTGGTTGATTCATCTCTTGCTAAAAGTGTTTTTTTCCCAAGCATTTTTTTAAGCAAACTGACTCTTTTTTTCAAATAAAAAAAACAAATACCTGTGCTATCTTTAACACAAAACAAACAAATCAATGCATCAGCCCATGAAAAGGATAGTTTCTGCAGCCATTCAAACTCTGGGAAAAATACAGTGTGTGCATGTATCAATGAAACAGATGCATGAATATGAAACAAAAGCATCTTATATTGTATTTGATGTGTGTGAACGGGGTTTTACATGTCACTGCAAAATCTTTCATAGGTGATAAAGTGGGTTTAAATCTGTGAGAAGGAAACACGCGTAACTGTAAGTGAGCTCTCGTATCTGTGTTAATCAACAATAATAGAATCCTACTCTCACCTGTGCAGATACTCACACACACTCACACACATACACACCCCTCCTCCTCAAAGACTCACATCAGAAGGTGATAATCTCATCCACATGCAGAGTCTGGAGGATGCAGAGAGAAAATCCCTATTTTTAAATCGTCTTCTGAAGTGAGAAGCCTCGCTTTGTGGGCATGGACACCCCCACTGTGTGTTTGTGAAACATAATTGTGGACAGTATATTCCACAGATAATTGGCTCAAAGGGAACAGAGTGAAAGGCTGCAATCAGCATCAAAGTGGTCCGATTTTCCAGCAGGCTCCGCAGAGGGGAGTAAACTGGGACAAAAAGCTTCCTTTGACTTTCACTGGGAGTAAACACAACTCAGATGTTGTGAATGAGGAGGTTGCGCCCCTATGTAGCTCCTTTGTAAGACTGGTTTTACATGCTACACCACAGATGCTCCAAACTTTGTTATATGTTCATATACGGATACAAGAGCCATCATTTTGCAGTCCTTTTAGCAATGAAGAAGTGGAAAATTACACTTTGCTGTGCAGATGAGTTCTGAGCCGTCATTAGGGTCCAATTTGTTTGACGGATCATTAATCATACATTAAGTACATGAGCAAATTAGATAAACAAATGGAGCTAATTTGTTGAGCATCCTTGGCTTTCCAGATTGAATTGGTGCTGTAACCAATAAAAGGTCTTAGATTTGAAACAAGATAGTATAGGTGTAAATGCAGATAACCAGATTTGTAATGACATTCACCTGGAAGATAACTTTGAGAATGTTTTACCTTTTTTCAAATAATTAATTATATCTAATTCCTGCTGAGTGTTATTGGAATGTCCTGACGGTGGTATATTATCTTAAAACTGATACATATTCTCAAATAAATGAAACGCTGTCCTTTTTTCCTCCTTGATCTCTTATCCCTCTCACTCCCATCTGCTTTGTGATTTTCTCTCAGCTACCCGGTCATCCTCTCAATTGAGAACCACTGCAGCGTTCCCCAGCAGAAGAAGATGGCGCAGTACCTGATTGAGATCCTGGGGGACAAACTTGACCTGTCCAACATCAAAGCAGAGGAGCCTGGACGCCTGCCGTCCCCAGAAACACTCAGAGGCAAAATCCTTGTCAAGGTAAAGTCCCAGCGTGGATGTTAGACTCAGAGGGGGTTTGGATGTTTAAAAACGGACCATCTCTCAGGAGCCGGTCCTCAGGCAGCTCACGTGTTAGGATATGCTGTGTGAGGCTGACAGAGAGGACTTCAAAGGCAGGAGATAGTGAGCTGATGAGATGTGATTAGAAAGTGTGTCACGCGGTCTGGAGAAGAGAAGAAAAAACTAATCTCGACTGTGGGAAGGAATACAAATCTGAAGTAGTTTTTGGACTATTTGGTATCTGCAGACCGCCTTTTTATCTTGTTTGTGTTGTACTAAAACTCTATCCTAAGTCCTGATTCTACAGATAATGAGCTGTGACAAGTGTCAGGTAGCCCTGGGCTTTGTCTCTTAGGACAGAAATAGCACTTTCTCTACAGTGAAAATAAAGAGACAACAAAGCTCCCCAACTGGAATAGAGTGGTGCAGGAAAGAGTCCTAAACCCTTATGGTTATTCTTTGAGACTTTTTGGAGGTCAGCAAACAACAATCGAGTGTGGAGCAGTAATAAAAGAACACTCAATTGTCTTTATTATTGCAGTTGTTCTCAAGAAAATGAGTCAGCATTTAAGCACTTCTGCTCTCTGGTCTCAGTCGATGGTTTTTGAAAAAGTTTTTGCTTAGATGCATTAAATTAGATCTGTGTTACCACAAGCTGAAGATGTCTTCACGTTTTGTTCTACAACATAAAAAAATACCCTCAGCTTCTATGTGTCCTAAGATCAGCAGTTGCTAACTATTGACTATGAGACTCAACTTCATCATGTTGAACATTAGCCGCCTTTAGCTTAGCCTTGATGAGGTGAAGTCATGAGACCATCATGAAGCTCATTGATAGAATTAAGTTTTTCATTTCTGGCAGTTGCATTCAGCTATACTTATTGTAGTGGAAACTTCTGGAGCAATGGAGACGAAACTCAGAGAGACATGGGGAGAGCTGGAACTTTGATGGCAAACACTGAAGGTTTATTATTTATACAAGGCATTTGCTGCAGCCACGAGTTGACAGAGCGGTTGCCCGACCAATTCTGAAGATCTCTACTACAATACGAGGTTTTAACCAGTTCTGAATGGACAATCAACATTCTTCAGTCGCCAGACTAAACAAATATGGATCCTACGTCTAACTAAAACTGTCATCTAGGTCACAAATACGGTGTTTACCCGAGCATCTGGTGCCAGCTGTCCCTAAACAATAAAGCCAATCTTAGGTCAGCATGAGCTTGTACCCAGTATGGGAACAAGGCTCAGGAAGCCCAGGCTGCCCCTCCTCAATGAAGATAACAGAACCTGCAAGGCCGAAAAACTATGCCATGGCAATACAGACAGAGGAAGGAGAAAATTATGAACTACGTTAAAGGTTAAAGCAAAATATTCCCTAACAACTATAACAAAAGATTAGTAATTGTAAATATGTTAAAATAAGCCTGTTCATCAAATCGTCTCTTGAACATTGCCTAATAAAGTTTGAGGAGATTGTCCCTAAACAGATGTTATTGCTGTGGAAATACCTCGACAAGTTTTACAAACCTTACATTTTAGGATGACTCATTAAAAAGACACCATAACTGATGATCCATTCAAGATAAGGTACATCAAGACCCTTCCCCTGGAACAGTAATAGATGACTGTTTGATCTCCCACTACTGAAGCTAAATTAGTTGACATCATTGTAGTTGAAGCCTCATGTTTCTCCTCATTTATTCATCAAATTGACCTTAAAAACTGTCCAAATGTCTCATATGGTCATTGTGATAGTTGATGTAAGCCATCTGTCCAGGCTGGCACTGTGGAGGCAAAGTTAGACACGACTTTAACCAACAGAGGCTTGTGGAGGAGCTGCAGCGGAGGGGCAGTATTGAGGTTAATGAGGCTTTATTGATGCCAGATGCCTTTGCTAAAGAGAAGGCACTCTGCCAGTACATTACACTCTAAGGACTGCGCTGCCAGCTTCTCCACAGCCGATACCGGTGAGGAGCACTGGTGTTCCCCACTGCAACACAGAGCTGTACTGCCCGGCTGGGGGCTCCAGGGTAACACAGTCACGCAGTGCTGCTTAGGGGTGGGAATCACCAGGGTCCCCACGATACGATAGCATTGCATTTCTACGATATGCTAACTATTGCGATACAATATATTGCGATCAGTGTTGGGCAAGTTACTTCCAAAATGTAATACAGTACATATGACTTATTACTGTCTTTTTAAAGTAATAAGTTACATTACATTATTACTGTCTGTGAACTGTAATGCGTTACACTGCTTTTGCGTTACTTTGAGTTACTTTCAGATCTTCAACACTCTGCCACGAGTCTCTCAACTTCTCTGGGTTCAAGCAGCAGACCCAGAGAAAGTTACCTTCTGTTTCTTTTATCCTGCGCGCTCTCCTGTCTTTCTCTTTTCTTCGCTCCGAGCCTGCAGCTCTGCATTGTGAGCCTGCAGCTCTGCATTGTGAATCTGTTCCTGCTGCTCTGCATTGTGAGCCTGCTGCTCTGCATTGTGAATCTGTTCCTGCTGCTCTGCATTGTGAGCCTGCAGCTCTGCATTGTGAGCCTGCAGCTCTGCATTGTGAATCTGTTCCTGCAGCTCTGCATTGTGAGCCTGCTGCTCTGCATTGTGAATCTGTTCCTGCTGCTCTGCATTGTGAGCCTGCAGCTCTGCATTGTGAGCCTGCAGCTCTGCATTGTGAATCTGTTTCTGCAGCCCTCTTAACCAATAGTAAACAGGCTTACTGAGTTACTATTCTACCTGCACAATTATTTCTCTGGTGTCGGAATGTCTCGATGTTTGTGAATTCTTAGAAACAGAACACCACATCATTTCGGGTTAAAATGTGTTGTAACTGCGTTACTGAGAATTGTAACAGGTATTATATTACCCACATTTCAGAAGTGATGCGTTATATTACTGCAAAAAGTAATACATTACTGTAACTGCGTTACTTTTGCAACGCGTTACACCCAACACTGATTGTGATATGGTGCATTTCTAATTTCTTTCTCTGCTGACTCCATCTTTGTTTTAACTTCCTGCCAATTCCACTGACATTACCCATGGCCGTGACTGCACACAAAAAAAAACCCAGCACCATCTAGCGCATTTAAAAAGCAATTGTTACCAAAAAACTTCATTTGGATTTGCAATATGAATAGTTTATACCATAAAATATCGATACTTGGCGTCCGTGTATCGATACAACATTGCCACGCAAAGTATCGTGATACTATGCTGTATCGATTACTTCCCCCACCCCTAGTGCTGCTGCAGTCCGCGTCTGTTGTTTTACCATCCCAGTTTAGATTTAACCACGCCCACTTCTGCATTATAGTAGCTCTGTGTCAAGAACGTATAAAGAGAACGTCCCATTTAACGCTGAAGTAATATCACGTCTACTCTAGTTTGGGGTAAAAAACGATATTGGTTGTTGATCAGTCAGTGCAAGTGAAAAACATTACAGTAGTCTGCAGCAAGAGGAATATTTTTTATCTTCGGACAGTGTTGGAGATTAACAAAGACAAAGTACATTGACTCAAATACTCATGTACAAAACTGAGTATTTGAGTCAAAATCTTTTGATGTTCTTTCATATAAAAAAATCGCTGTTTTCATCTACTTTGAAAAAGATGCTCTATGAAGCGACTATAGCTTCCAAATTCATATTTTGTGGGAATAAAACACTATTACTGACGCCCTGACGCTGCACTGTCATGGCCTGGCTCTTGGCCATAACAAAAGAGTGTGAAAAGGACCCAATGTAAAGAAAGCTATTTATTTATAATCAACTAAACAAACCAAACAAGCTACCAAAATGAGGTGTGTTAGTCAGTGTTATCAGTAGTGTAGGTGTGTGAGCATGGTGTAGTGCAAAGTGTTGTATGCCGAACCAAGACTAATAACGAACAAAAGCATGAACGGTAGCTGCTCTCTCAAAATACTTCAGCCAGGCAGAAAGACCGGGCGAGACACTGGCTCGGTCCTCTCAATCTTCAGGTGCGCCGCGCCCAGGTGCCCTCAATCAGCGCTGACAAACAAGGGAGGATAATTAAAGGGACACACACCCTGTCATGGCTTCCTTCTCTATTGTTCCTAACAAGCCATTGGACGCCTTAAACAGAAATGTTTTACTTACAGTTGTTGATTTGCGTGGCCTCAGATGGTGGTGATGATATTGTGCGATGTTTGCTCAAAATAAAATAACAACATTTTGACACAGATAGCAAAGAAAATAGGCCTTTACCAAAATGAAAACAAATCAAACAAAAGAGGCAAAACTCTAATAAAATAATAAACAACTTAGGTAGTTTTCTTTCTTTCTTTCTTTTTTTTTATAAAATCTAAATACTGGCTCTAACACACACACACACACACACACACACACACACACACACACACACACACACACACACACACACACACACATACACAGGAAAAGAGTAACGCAGTGGGCGTCACACAGCCCATATCGTTTTTGTCAAGCTGGAGTAGACTTACTTTAGCGTTGTTAAAATAGACGTTCTCTTTATACGTTCATGATACATTCAGGCATAGCTACGTTGATGCGGAGGGGGCATGGTTAAATCCAAACAAGATGGAAAAATCACTAGAAGCCTGCAGGCCCCCTCCTCCCTGACACTGTGATGGAGAATGATTGCTAAGCACGGGACAAACTACCTCTGCTGTTAAAGATCCATAGCTCCGGCAGTGACAGTGTTACCAACATATTGATGGCCGGCGCCTTTACAACGTTTTCTCTATCGAGTCTCTCATTCATATCTCCCCTTGAGGCCCGTAATGAGATGAACAGAGTGCCACAGGTAGTGTAAAAGGACATGAGTGATGGCTTTATCAGCGTCTATAATCCTCTGCAAGGCTGTGCTGCTCTGCTCTCCAGAGTGCCGTCAGACAGAGATAATGTCAACAGACCACTATAACAAAGAGATCACAGGCTTCAAAAATGTTTTAGGGTATGTTTGGGCCTTTATTAGGCAGATAGATTTAAAAGGTCTGAGCTAGAAGGGAGGTCATGTTTAAAGGGGCCGCAGGTTGGGTTCGTACATCACTTCCAACAGGATACACTGTCATATTACATAATTACAGTCAAACATTGTGCTAACCAATTAAAATGGCTCTGATCTATATGGGTAGGGCTAGTAGCTGAACACACCACGGATCAAAAGTCAGATGATGCCTCCTATAGAACGGTTCCACACTCTCTTTAGAATCATAGTAATTGTACACATAACGTTGATGGCTGCAGTTCCTGCTGGATAACTGGGTTACGGTGGAATTGTGAGTATATCTTAGGAAGGTTCCTAACGGAGTGAAACGACCCGGAAGTCCCTCAGTGGCAGCCATGGTAAGAGCTGTTGGAATTCTCTAGATGATAGGAAATGAGCTCTGAAACTTCCTCTATAACCTCCTTTGTCTAAGGAAACACTGGACTTTCCTTTACGAAAGGAAAGGAGAAATTGCTGTCCCTCAATGACTTGCGGCCGCAACTTTTCCCGTGACACAACATTCGGCCGTTGATGGAAACAGCCGATCGTGACGAGAAATGAGTATCATGAAAGAAAAACGTTCAGCACTATATTAATCAAACGTTCATAAAGCAGGCGCACATTTATAACGTCCGCTGGTGCATCATAAATACGTCGGGTACTGTAAATGCAGTCGGATTCTCTTGAAGCCCAGGCGTCTTTTCCTAAGTTCTAAGTTACTTTTGAATTCTCCTATCCACTATTCCTTAACCCATGGAAAGTGGACTGCTACTTGGAGAGGTCCCAGTTCACCTCCTATGCCCTGCTGTGGTGCCCTTGAGCAAGGCACCGGACACCTCCAATCCCCCCTCCCCATTTCTCCCCGGGCGCTGCACAATAGCTGCCCACTGCTCCTAGTACTAGGATGAGTTAAATGCAGAGGACTAATTTCACCGTGTGTGCTCTGCTGTGTGCATGTATGTGACTAATAAAGAGGGTTTCATCCTCCGATTCTATGCCTCTTTTAGTTAACAGAATAGTATTAAACACTCTCTTTAGGATAATAGTACATGTAGTAAAACTAAACTCCCACAGACTCAGTAGCATTGGTTAGAAATATCTAATCTCTCATAAGCCCTCTCCTTAAATTGCCATGTAATTGCTTTAGGCTTTTGATAGGCAAAGTTATTTTAATCTGATTGCAAGTATCAGCTTTGAAACTTTAACAAAGCAGGCAGAACAATGGCAGAAAGAAAGAGAAGAGTAGTATTGTCAGGCTGTGAGCTGCAGTTTCTGGCAGACGAGGCACAAAAACATTCCTCCATCTTCAGGCAGGGAGTTTAAATGTGACAGAGAGAGTGGTTTTTATTCCCCAGTCTGTCAGAGATGCTGCTGTTCTCACATTCACACCCTCACACTGTAAAAGAAGATGGCTGGGTTTGAAGCAGAGGAAAGTCTGGCTGTGACACCTCTTTTCTTTTTTGTTTTGTATATCTCAAGTTACCGTTCACTGTTTGAAAATGCTAATAATTTCACTGTGAACATTAGCACTGATCTTAATGGTGTGAAGTGTTTTTGCTATGAGACTCAAATAGAGAACGAGGCCAATTTGGATCCAAATATCTGCTAATTACCCGATTTACATAGTCTTGAAATTCCTGTTTACATTTTTAATCAAGAACTTTCTGTTGTGGTATTAGGCATGAGGACATTTTCCAGCTCAAAGTAAATATTGACTTTTTTCTGATTGGATTTAGTTGAAGGAAAATAATGTTTTGATTATTATGGAATTCTTTGTGAACATTCGTTGCTCATTTTGAAACTGAGCCGGACTGAAAAGCACATGGATGTTTATTCTTACAGGAGTTCCTTTGTAGACAAACTTTAAATCCTACTTTTTCTTCTTGCAATACATTTTGCCTTCATTGCCTTTCCTGTCGACATGAGAGGCATGAGAGCACATACACTCCGGAGGTTAGGACTGCTGTACACCAGAAGTGGAAATGTATTTAGATCCTTTTCCTTAAGTAAGGTCGCGTTCACACCAGCCTTTTTTGGTCCGGCGGAATCGAACCCTGGAGCATTTCACCCCTTGGTGTGGTTCTTTTGGGTTGGTGTTAACGCAGTCTGAGACCTCTGATGTGAACTATACAACCAAACTCTGGTCCGCCTTAAAGAGGGGTCTTGGAGCATGGAGCTCGTGAACTCTGGAGCAGTTCATCGCTGGTGTGAACGCAGTTTGCACCAAAACATAGGAGGGTAGTATATACACGTCAATTCCTTATATTTTTATCTAGGCGTTGTGTAACATACAGTAGCCTATATGATCATGCTTGCATTCATTTTGAAATCATTTATTAATAATGGGGATATAAAAACTATAACCATAGTTAGGCTATATTTGCTTTTGTGACTGCTCACCTCACTGGTCCCCTGTGTACCGCCAAAAGGTGGTATCTCTGAAGAAAATAACAAGCTGATGCTCAATGGTGGAGGCTACAGTAAAAATTGCCGGGATTTTTGTTTTGACCCACTTAATGTCTGACCAATTGTTGAACAGCATTTCCGTGCACATGAATTTTGTTGACAGTTTATAGTCCGTTAGAGGTTTGCCTGTGTGAACGCAAACCGAACCTTCTGAAAAATTAAACTATGTAACAAACTTACATCTGGTGCAAAGAAGCGGACTGTTAGGTTTGAATGCGACCTAAAAGTACTGACAGCACAGTAAAATACTCTGATGCAAGTAAAAGTCCTGCATTGGAAATGTTACACCAATACAAGTCAGTAAGTACAATGTTAACTTTAAATATACATTTTTTTAAAGTAATAAATGGCAAAAAAAACTAAGATACAATTTAAAAAACACCCAAAGAACTTTATCCAAAATAAAGTGGTTAAAGAAAAAATCCTGTTATTTATCTTCCAATCAGCTACTTGATGAATCGACTAAGCAATTGTTGTATGCACTGTTGACTACTTTAATTAAACAATTCTAAATTTGTTATGAAATTGAAGCTTTAAAAAAAAAATTGAGTATAAAATTAAATAAATAAAAATAGTTCACTTTTTTATGTTAAAGTAGGGAATGTTATGAAAAGAAAAGTGAGGAACTTCATCACTGAAATGAAGAAGGTAGCTTTTCAACCAGCAGTAAACTGTCAGCCCGGCTGAAACCAGTAAGGCCCAACCATCTTAAACTTCCTTGACCAACAAAAGGATGGAATAAAGCTGTAGCTGTTCTTTATTTTACTATGAGGCTGTACTGACTCATTTTTCTCTTCACCAGGGGAAGAAACTACCCCCCAACATCGATGAGAACGCTGAGGAGGGAGACGTGTCGGACGAGGACAGTGCTGATGAGATGGAGGACGACTGCAAACTGATGAACGGAGATGTATGTACCTGCTCGCTCTTTTCTTTCCACACTCACCTCTACAGGAAGCTTTTTTCTGTCAGATGAAATGTAATTGTGTGTGTATTTCCTGTTCTTTGTGTTTAAAGGGGCCATATTATGCTTTTAGGGGTTTTCCCTCTCTGTGATATACACTCGCTCTAGTGCTCCAACACATTGTACGTGATAGGCTTAGGGGCGGGACATCTCTAAGTCTCAACAGAGACTAACAAATCAGAGCAGACTGGGCTCTGAACATGAATGAGTGAGACATGTCACAGGTCAGACACTGAATACTAATATGAACCTGAACATGAGCAGAATATGTCCCCTTTAATCATCTCAGCTCTGGTCACTGTGAGTGTTTCCTCCTGTCTCCTCTCTGCTGTTTGCTTTGGTCTCTTGCTCTCTGGCTTTGTGTTCTCATGTCCTGCTCTTCTCTCTTCCTCTTTGTCCTTCTCTTCTACTGTTGCTTGCTTCTTTTCAAAGTGGAAGGTACTGTATACAAAGCTCATTCTCCTCAAACCACCTCAGAAACATCCCCCAGTCATCTGCCATACCGTCTCATACCGTCTCATACCGTCTCATACAACGTCTTTACATGTGGCAGTATTGCAATGGCTGCAATTTTGCCATATTTTTAGGATGCTCCATTAAATATGTCATGTAAAGAATCTTTATTTGGTACCAAGCATTCAACTTTAGAGGTGAAATGTTTGTTTCAATAAAAATGGGAATAATGTTAGTGATAAACACTCAATTATATATGTATTGGGTATCAGCCATAGCTTTTTA